>NW_027176267.1:472500-550000 GCF_023349555.1 Cebidichthys violaceus
AACGGAGGAGCGACGAACGGAGGAGTGACTAACGCAGTAATGACTAACGGAGGAGCGACTAACGGAGGAGCGACTAACGGAGGAGCGACTAACGGAGTAGCGACTAACGCAGTAGCGACTAACGCAGTAGCGACTAACGGAGGAGCGACTAACGGAGGAGCGACTAACACAGAGGAGCGACTAACGGAGGAGCGACTAACGGAATAGTGACTAACGCAGTAGTGACTAACGGAGGAGTGACTAACGGAGGAGTGACTAACACAGAGTAATGACTAACGCAGTAGTGACGAACACAGAGGAGAGACTAACGGAGGAGTGACTAACGGAGGAGTGACTAACGCAGTAGTGACTAACGGAGGAGTGACTAACGGAGGAGTGACTAACACAGAGTAGTGACTAACGGAGGAGTGACTAACGGAGGAGTGACTAACGGAGGAGTGACTAACACAGAGTAGTGACTAACGGAGGAGTGACTAACGGAGGAGTGACTAACACAGAGTAGTGACTAACGGAGGAGTGACTAACGGAGGAGTGACTAACGGAGGAGTGACTAACACAGAGTAGTGACTAACGGAGTAGTGACTAACGGAGGAGTGACTAACGGAGGAGTGACTAACGCAGTAGTGACTAACGGAGTAGTGACTAACGGAGGAGTGACTAACGGAGGAGTGACTAACACAGAGTAGTGACTAACGGAGGAGTGACTAACACAGAGTAGTGACTAACGGAGTAGTGACTAACGGAGGAGTGACTAACGCAGTAGTGACTAACGGAGGAGTGACTAACGCAGTAGTGACTAACGGAGGAGTGACTAACGGAGGAGTGACTAACGGAGGAGTGACTAACGCAGTAGTGACTAACGGAGGAGTGACTAACACAGTAGTGACTAACGGAGGAGTGACTAACGGAGGAGTGACTAACACAGAGTAGTGACTAACGGAGGAGTGACTAACGGAGGAGTGACTAACACAGAGTAGTGACTAACACAGAGTAGTGACTAACGGAGGAGTGACTAACACAGAGTAGTGACTAACGGAGGAGTGACTAACACAGTAGTGACTAACGGAGGAGCGACTAACGGAGGAGTGACTAACGCAGTAGTGACTAACGGAGGAGTGACTAACACAGAGTAGTGACTAACGCAGTAGTGACTAACGGAGGAGTGACTAACGGAGGAGTGACTAACGGAGGAGTGACTCACGGAGGAGCGACTAACGGAGGAGCGACTAACGGAGTAGTGACTAACACAGAGGAGCGACTAACGCAGTAGTGACTAACGGAGGAGTGACTAACACAGAGTAGTGACTAACGGAGTAGTGACTAACGGAGGAGTGACTAACGGAGGAGTGACTAACGCAGTAGTGACTAACGGAGTAGTGACTAACGGAGGAGTGACTAACGGAGGAGTGACTAACACAGAGTAGTGACTAACGGAGGAGTGACTAACGCAGTAGTGACTAACGGAGGAGTGACTAACGGAGGAGTGACTAACACAGTAGTGACTAACGGAGGAGTGACTAACGCAGTAGTGACTAACGGAGGAGTGACTAACGGAGGAGTGACTAACACAGAGTAGTGACTAACGAAAGAGTGACTAACGGAGGAGTGACTAACACAGAGTAGTGACTAACGGAGGAGTGACTAATGGAGGAGTGACTAACACAGAGTAGTGACTAACGGAGGAGCGACGAACGGAGGAGTGACTAACGCAGTAGTGACTAACGGAGGAGCGACTAACGGAGGAGCGACTAACGGAGGAGTGACTAACACAGAGGAGCGACTAACGGAGGAGCGACTAACGGAGTAGTGACTAACGGAGTGACTAACACAGAGGAGCGACTAACGCAGTAGTGACTAACGGAGGAGTGACTAACACAGAGGAGCGACTAACGCAGTAGTGACTAACGGAGGAGTGACTAACGGAGGAGCGACTAACGGAGGAGCGACTAACGGAGGAGCGACTAGTGGAGGAGCGACTAACGGAGGCGTGACTAACGAAGGAGTGATTAACGGAGTTCCTCAGGGTTCTGTTGTTGGTCTTCTGTACTTTCAGTTTACGTGTCAGTAACTTAAAACAAAGTGAGCACAAAGGTGTAATATTTTGAGAAGAAAGATTAAAATATTCGTGAGATATTTTCTGACAAAGAAATTGTAATATTTTGAGAAAAAAAGGAACATAAAAAAACTCAATATTTCAAGGAAAAACGTAGCAGTAATATTTTCTGAGGAAATAAAACAATACTTAAAAATAACTGACAATACGTAAAGCTACGTTTTCATTATTGCGTAATCACCTAAAACTAATACATAGTGAGCGGGTCCTGTTTCTACAGGAGCCCAGAAGGGACAAACCAAACACTTTAAATGAGCCGTTCATGTTTGCATGTCTCTCTGCACTGATGTGACACGAGTCAGTCAGCTGGAGCTCGCTCAGCAGAAGACTGATTCTTTTCTGTTATTTCACTCATTGATGAACAAGAACTAAAAGAAAAGAGTAACGAGAAGCTTCTCTTCACCTTCACGTTGCTTTACGTCGACACCGATTTCAGGAATCATGTCAACCGTTTGTAAAACGAATCGAACACCTTTAAACTAAGTCTCTTTAAACCTTATTATGACTGATTTACGGCAATTAAAACTGATCACATTAAATAAATGAAATGTGTTGATCAATGTGCAGCATTAATGTTGGTGTAAATCAGAACAGTGAGGCTGTGTTGCCGGTTGCCCATCTGTTTTTCACCACACCCTGATGACTTCACATGAAAGCAAAGAAACGCTGAAACTCTCTGATATCTACTCGACTTAACTCGAATATGTGACTGAACTAAGCTTTAAATCTGCAGCACCAAAACTTCTTCTCTTCAGCTTAATTAAGATTTATATAACAGATTATATGAATTACTTCTGTGGTTCATGAATTGACTTCATGAAAGAAGTTTTGAATTTGCAAATCAAACGATTAATAACAAACATCAAATAAAGAACAAATGTCTGAGATGAAGATTAAACAAACGTCTGTGTGTCTTCTTCTTCACAGACTGTTGATTCCTGATGAACGGGATTAAAGAAGAACTCACCGTGTGTTTGAGCTGCTGCAACGACGAGAGTCTGAGCTTCAACTGAGAGAATCAGCTGATCACATGACCACCGTCCTCATGACAACACACACACACACACACACACACACACACACACACACACACACACACACACACACACACACACACACACACTTTATAATAACTATAAGCATTGTTCACTCATTAACACTCATTAGTATACAGTTCACAACAACAGTTATAAATGTTTTATTCTTCATTAATAAGCTCGTCTATTATTGTTTCATGATTGTGTTTTCATACTTTATAAATGATGGATTCCACATTTTTAAATGAAGTATTATATATATATATATTACAAACCAATTATTAAGGAGTTGTAGATGATTAATAACATCCTTTATGAGGTGTTAAATAAACTTGTTCAGATGTACATTATTCATGCATTTACACATATGATTTAGATATGCACTAATGGTTAGGGACTGTGTTAATATATGCTTTATAAACGTGTATTAATACTGCGATTCATGATTACATCAGGTAGTTACTAGTCGTTAGTCAAGTATTTTGTGTGACCTCATCTAAAGTGAGGACTATCGATGTCTCCTCACTCTACCTCTGAGTCTGAACTCCTCACTCTACCTCTGAGTCTGAACTCCTCACTCTACCTCTGAGTCTGAACTCCTCACCCTACCTCTGAGTCTGAACTCCTCACTCTACCTCTGAGTCTGAACTCCTCACTCTACCTCTGAGTCTGAACTCCTCACCCTACCTCTGAGTCTGAACTCCTCACTCTACCTCTGAGTCTGAACTCCTCACTCTACCTCTGAGTCTGAACTCCTCACTCTACCTCTGAGTCTGAACTCCTCACTCTACCTCTGAGTCTGAACTCCTCACTCTACCTCTGAGTCTGAACTCCTCACTCTACCTCTGAGTCTGAACTCCTCACCCTACCTCTGAGTCTGAACTCCTCACTCTACCTCTGAGTCTGAACTCCTCACCCTACCTCTGAGTCTGAACTCCTCACTCTACCTCTGAGTCTGAACTCCTCACTCTACCTCTGAGTCTGAACTCCTCACCCTACCTCTGAGTCTGAACTCCTCACTCTACCTCTGAGTCTGAACTCCTCACCCGACCTCACAGGTAGGGTGAGGAGTTTGGGTCGAGCCTCAAGTGCCAAGGCCCGGCCAACAGATGCCCGCTGGCGAGCTCCCCGACCAGGTCTGGCTCCAGAAGGGGGCCCTGGTTTACCTTTGTGTGGGCGAAGTGTGACAACTCTTTTCCAGCCGATTCTTCAAGGGTCAGTGAATCGCTCTTAGTCTGGCCCCTACCCCCCTGAGACCACTTTGCCTTTGGAGACCCTACCAGGAACTATTGCCCCCAACAATACAGCTCTCAGGGCCACACAGGAACATTATGCTTCTATTGTGACAAGACACAGATTTCATGGTGACGAAGGCCGTCTCCATTTACGTCACCTGATACTAGATGAGCTGAAGGCAAAATGAAGTTGCAATAGCCAGGTTTCAACCAGTAGGGGGCCTGATTCCATCAACAACACCACTACAGAGCCATATACACCGGTGTTCAGAAAATGAAGATGCACGGCAGTGATCTGAAGTTTGATGTTTTATTGTTTTATATTTCAAACAGATAACACAGCAGAAGGCTGAATGAGAGGAACATCATCTACCACAGGACGCTAGGAGAGGACAGAGCTTCACGGCTAATAGACACACAGGTCAGGAAACTTCATCTGGTAGAGAGGAGTGGAGCGAGGCGGCGAGTGTCCGGACGGAGACGGAGGAGGACGAACGATCAGATCGAAGACCTGATCCAGTTTAGCGTGAAGCAGAGACGACTGCAAAGACACAACACAAAGACCGTCTGAGGACCCGAGTGTTCAGAGGGTTCAGGGGTCAAGAGCAGCGAGAGAAAGCGTGGCCTCATGTGGTGACCAGGAGCTGCTTGATGGACAAAGAGCCTGAATGTGAAGGAGTAGAGTTAAATATAGAGAAGAACAAGTACATGTGTGGAAATATAAAAAGGACGATGTGAAAGAATAAACAAGCAAAATCTGAAAAAATAAATACAAAAATAAATCATTTAGAAATATTAGGTGAAATAGAATAAATAAATGTCAAATAAATACATGTATTCATTTATATTTTCTGTAAATATAGAACTATTTATTGCACATGAAATGTATTTATTTATTTGTATTTCACCTACATTTCCTTCTTTCCCAGATTCTACATACTGTATTTATTTCTCTACAGCGTTATTATGACTATATATTATTATTTTATGGTTTTATTTATTCATTTTAAGGCGCTCCTATGATTCCATAAGTAATAAACGATTTTAAATGAGACGCGTCGGATGCTTTCTCACACGTGATGTGTTCAAGGACGTCAGAAAGATGACAACCATGAGGAGCATGACGGTTCTTACAGCTTCTGGCTCAGAGGTCAGAGGTCACTCACCCTGGATCCACAGAGAGCGGCGATCTCCTCAAAGGGAGCCGTCTGAAACCTCTCCACCACCTTCATCCTCCTCCTCCTCACCTGCTCCTCCTCCTCACCTCCTCTGTCTTCTGCACAACACAAGAGAACTCTCTCTGCTTTATTCACAGCCACACTGATTGATGAGCGCGGCTCCTTTGAATTGATCCACGAGGAGCCGATGAAGAACAGCTGCTTGATATTTAAACTGTTGATTAGAATCATCTCTTACCGATGGCGCTCTTCAGGGTCTCAAAGGTGATTTGCTCCATCGGAGGGTTCTGCAGGAGAGAGAGACCCGTTCATCAGTCAGACAGGTAGAGTCTGCACATGTGTCCCGTGTCTGACTCTGATCATGAACACCTGAATGATCCTCTCCAGGGTGCTCCTGGTTGATGATTCCTACATCTCCCTGTCCAAATCAGCAAATGACCAGTTTCCAAAAATGTCACCGATCAGCAGGCGACAGACTGTTGAACCTCTTCCTCACCGCTTCACTGAGGCATCCCTCCAATCGATGTGAACTCACCCTCACTACAGACTCACCCTCACTACAGGCTCACCTCTCAGTACAGACTCACCTCTCAGTACAGACTCACCTCTCAGTACAGACTCACCCTCACTACAGACTCACCTCTCAGTACAGACTCACCTCTCAGTACAGACTCACCTCTCACTACAGACTCACCTCTCAGTACAGACTCACCTCTCAGTACAGACTCACCTCTCAGTACAGACTCACCTCTCACTACAGACTCACCTCTCAGTACAGACTCACCTCTCACTACAGACTCACCTCTCAGTACAGACTCACCCTCACTACAGACTCACCTCTCACTACAGACTCACCTCTCAGTACAGACTCACCCTCACTACAGACTCACCTCTCAGTACAGACTCACCCTCACTACAGACTCACCTCTCACTACAGACTCACCTCTCACTACAGACTCACCCTCACTACAGACTCACCTCTCAGTACAGACTCACCTCTCACTACAGACTCACCCTCACTACAGACTCACCTCTCACTACAGACTCACCTCTCACTACAGACTCACCCTCACTACAGACTCACCTCTCACTACAGACTCACCTCTCACTACAGACTCACCCTCACTACAGACTCACCTCTCACTACAGACTCACCTCTCACTACAGACTCACCTCTCAGTACAGACTCACCCTCACTACAGACTCACCTCTCACTACAGACTCACGTCTCACTACAGACTCACCCTCACTACAGACTCACCTCTCACTACAGACTCACCCTCACTACAGACTCACCTCTCAGTACAGACTCACCCTCACTACAGACTCACCTCTCAGTACAGACTCACCTCTCAGTACAGACTCACCCTCACTACAGACTCACCTCTCACTACAGACTCACCTCTCAGTACAGACTCACCCTCACTACAGACTCACCTCTCACTACAGACTCACCTCTCAGTACAGACTCACCTCTCAGTACAGACTCACCCTCACTACAGACTCACCTCTCACTACAGACTCACCTCTCAGTACAGACTCACCCTCACTACAGACTCACCTCTCACTACAGACTCACCTCTCACTACAGACTCACCCTCACTACAGACTCACCTCTCACTACAGACTCACCCTCACTACAGACTCACCTCTCAGTACAGACTCACCCTCACTACAGACTCACCCTCACTACAGACTCACCTCTCACTACAGACTCACCTCACTACAGACTCACCCTCACTACAGACTCACCTCTCACTACAGACTCACCCTCACTACAGACTCACCTCTCACTACAGACTCACCTCACTACAGACTCACCCTCACTACAGACTCACCCTCACTACAGACTCACCTCTCACTACAGACTCACCCTCACTACAGACTCACCTCTCACTACAGACTCACCCTCACTACAGACTCACCTCTCACGACAGACTCACCTCTCAGTACAGACTCACCCTCACTACAGACTCACCTCTCACTACAGACTCACGTCTCAGTACAGACTCACCCTCACTACAGACTCACCTCTCACTACAGACTCACCTCACTACAGACTCACCTCACTACAGACTCACCTCTCACTACAGACTCACCTCTCAGTACAGACTCACCTCTCAGTACAGACTCACCCTCACTACAGACTCACCTCTCACTACAGACTCACCTCTCACTACAGACTCACCCTCACTACAGACTCACCTCTCACTACAGACTCACCCTCACTACAGACTCACCTCTCAGTACAGACTCACCCTCACTACAGACTCACCCTCACTACAGACTCACCTCTCACTACAGACTCACCTCACTACAGACTCACCCTCACTACAGACTCACCCTCACTACAGACTCACCTCTCACTACAGACTCACCCTCACTACAGACTCACCTCTCACTATAGACTCACCTCTCACTACAGACTCACCCTCACTACAGACTCACCCTCACTACAGACTCACCCTCACTACAGACTCACCTCTCACTACAGACTCACCTCTCACTACAGACTCACCTCTCACTACAGACTCACCCTCACTACAGACTCACCCTCACTACAGACTCACCTCACTACAGACTCACCCTCACTATAGACTCACCTCTCACTACAGACTCACCCTCACCCTCACTACAGACTCACCCTCACTACAGACTCACCCTCACTACAGACTCACCTCTCACTACAGACTCACCCTCACTACAGACTCACCTCTCACTACAGACTCACCCTCACTACAGACTCACCTCTCACTACAGACTCACCTCTCACTACAGACTCACCCTCACTACAGACTCACCTCTCACTACAGACTCACCCTCACTACAGACTCACCCTCACTACAGACTCACCCTCACTACAGACTCACCTCTCAGTACAGACTCACCCTCACTACAGACTCACCCTCACTACAGACTCACCTCTCACTACAGACTCACCTCACTACAAACTCACCTCTCACTACAGACTCACCCTCACCCTCACTACAGACTCACCTCTCACTACAGACTCACCCTCACTACAGACTCACCCTCACTACAGACTCACCCTCACTACAGACTCACCTCTCACTACAGACTCACCTCACTACAGACTCACCCTCACTACAGACTCACCCTCACTACAGACTCACCCTCACTACATCCCTCCCTGATACCAACAACCTGAAGCGATGGTCCAGATTCTGATGCTGGTATGAAAGCATTGATGTACGGATGGATCGGAGACACTGTCCCAGGAGAAGTAGGTCCCTATCTCAAATTAGATCAGAATGATCCGACCCGCTTCCCCCCCACCCAGACCACAGTGGTCTGACACAGACTCTCCTGTTCTGATTCTGACCATGATGACACCATGTGTAAATAATGGTCCATTTCCCTCCACAGCTTATCTCAATAATGTCACACATGCTCTTCAAATGTCATGCCTTATGAATTGTTAATGCAGATGTTCCAAATCTATACTAGTGTCCTGTATATGACGATGATTGATCATGTGATCAAAAGAGGGGAGTGTGATGCTACTTTTCCACTGTGACTTATCGATCTGTTTGGTCAGACCACTCAGTGCTTTGACATGGTGTGTGTGTGTGTGTGTGTGTGTGTGTGTGAGTGAAACAGACAGACAGACAGACAGACAGGTACCTGCTCTGCATCAGGACAGTACTGAGGGTGCATGTCTATCTGCAGAGAGATGATGTCACAGATACTCTTCCTCTTAGACAGACGGTCCTCATCTAAAACACACACATGCAGTAGTACAGTCTGAATACTACTAGTACTACTAGTACTAGTAGTATTCATGATAAATAAACACATTACCGTATTTTCCGCACTATAAGGCGCACTTAAAAGCCTTTAATTTTCTCAAAAAACGACAGTGCGCCTTGTAATCCGGAGCGCCTTATATATGGATCAATTGGTTAATTGGTTGATCCATACTGGTTGTACACGGCGCTCTGTCAAAATGTTTCAGTACGACTGGTAAACTACAAAGCCGCACCGCTTGCAGCATTACGGCTACCGTAGTCAGGGGCGTCGCCGAAGTAATAGCGGTAAACACCGGTACTGTGCTTACTCCTACTCTATTCTATGCGCCTTATAATCCGGTGCTCCCTATATATAAAAACAGTTCTAAAATAGGCCATTCATTGAAGGTGCGCCTTATAATCCGGTGCGCCTTATAGTGCGGAAAATACGGTACTACTTTGGGACAAATAAAGCAAGTAAGCTTTTTACGAGCGAGTATAATAGTACTATATATACACGTATATATATATACACACACATGTGTATATATGTGTGTGTGTGTGTGTGTGTGTGTGTGTGTGTGTGTGTACCTGTTATCTGAGGTGTGTACTCCGTGTTGAAGCGTTCCATGTGAGCGCTGTAGCTACTTCCTGTCAGAGCCTCGCTCATCTTTGATTGGACGAACAGAAACGCTTCATCTACCTTCAGCTCACCTTCTGGTAGACTGACACACACACACACACACACACACACACACACACACACACACACACACATAAGTGAAAATATAAAGATCTGAAATTTGAGTCCAGCCACCAACCAAACTCAATACAAATATATGAGTATTTCAGGAAATCTCTGTTTTAATTCTTTAATTGAACCGTTTAAATATATTCTCTGTCAGAAGTGTGATGATGCTTTACCTATGTGTGTCAGAGAAGACGTCTTCAGGCAGCAGGTGTGACGCCTTCATCTGACGACCCTCGATCACCTGTAAGAGATACCTCTGTTTACTGTAGTACACCTCAGTTTACTGTAGTACACCTCAGTTTACTGTAGTATACCTCAGTTTACTGTAGTACACCTCTGTTTACTGTAGTACACCTCAGTTTACTGTAGTATACCTCAGTTTACTGTAGTACACCCCAGTGCTACTGTACTTTATACTGTAGTACACCTCAGTTTACTGTAGTATACCTCTGTTTACTGTAGTATACCTCAGTTTACTGTAGTACACCTCTGTTTACTGTAGTACACTTCAGTTTACTGTAGTACACCTCTGTTTACTGTAGTACACCTCAGTTTACTGTAGTATACCTCAGTTTACTGTAGTACACCCCAGTGCTACTGTACTTTATACTGTAGTCCACCTCAGAGGTACATACTGTAGTTTTTATTGTACTACATGTATTTATTTGACTGCTCAGTCGATACCTTTTAGTTTTTGCTGATACCTACTTGTACGTGAGTAAAGTCCTGAATGCGGTACTTGTACGTGAGTAAAGTCCTGAGTGAGGTACTTGTACGTGAGTAAAGTCCTGAATGCAGTACTTGTACGTGAGTAAAGACCTGAATGCGGTACTTGTACGTGAGTACTTCCACAGTGAGGTACTCCACCTGTGTGACGTGTTGGTGCAGAGCTGGAGGCGGGCCGAGCTGAGACAACAGGTGGAGGACGGCGGCGCAGACGGCGTGAACGCCACAGCGGTTAAACACCGACAGACACTCCTGATTGGACAGCGCCAGCTCCTGACCGGCCAATCACAAGAGAGAATGATGCACCGGTGAACGGCTCATCATCATCATCATCATCATCATCATCATAGAAGCTCTTACCTGCAGAGCGAGCACCAGTCGGATCAGGTCCACCACCACCTCCTCATTGGCCAGTTCCACACTGACAACAGCCAATAGGGTGAAGAGGGCCTGGTAGTGGCCCCGCCCACTGCTGTCCTCCTTACAGGTGAGGTAGACGTGCCTGTAGAGACGCTGAGCGTGCTGGTATTCAAAAAGAGAAACTTTATTTATCCTGAGAGGGAAACAAACATAAACTAAAAGAAAGGGAGCATGAACAAGTGTAAAAAAGACAAATATGACAATGAATTAAAAAGTGCTTCATCAAAATAAAGCCACATTCTTTAGTTGAAAGGGTTTTCTGAAGACTTCTCACCTTCCTGATGAACAGGTTGTCCTGTCGAGAGCTCCGGTCCTCCTTCAGCTCCAACACCGACACCTCCAGCGCCACACTGAACACACAGAGAGAGGACAGCCAGTCACAGGGCAGACGACCGACGCCGTCGCTACGATGACGAGACCCTCCGATCGGCCGGTACCTGGCGCAGGTGAGCCTGGCGGCGTTGTGTCGTCTGTCGATGAGCGAGGTGAGGATGAAGAGGACCAGGAGGCGGATCTCTGGGTCCTCCATCAGGGTGAAGGAGAGGAGAGGATCCAAGAAGGAGGAGGGCAACGCTGTCAACAGGTTACTGCTCTCATAACGCTGGGACACCTGAGGAGGAGGAGGAGGAGGAGGAGGATGTTGTTTACGTGCTCCTTTAAATGAAACGATGGCTGAAGCAGAAACCTCACCTGAAGAAGAGACTTCAGCAGCATCACCTGGATCATCCTGCTGCCTTCAAACCTGAGACAGTCATCACAAGAGAGGTTCAGGGACGCGTCACAGATGTGTGGTCATGACTGTTGGTCTCAGGAGAATCAATAGTAGAGTTAAATGTTTTGAATGAAATATAATAGTTTTAAGCTTCGTTTAGGTTGTTTTTTTTCTGACGGAGCCGCCATTCACGATGTGTTCAAGGGCCGTCGGAAAGAGGAAACTGACGTGAATGGCGGTTGGGTTTTTGGGGTTCAGAGGGTTCAAACTCGTACCCAGCGTTGGGCGACCCCAGGGCCGGGTAGATACCAGGAACAGGGATCCTCCCCATGATGAAGAGCATGACCTCTGACCTCTGGTAGACGGGAAGCGTGTTGGCGAAGGATCCTGGACAGAAAACACGAGGTTCAAATGAAAACTACTCAACAACGACAACAACAACAACAACAACGACGCAGAGACTCACCAATAGTTCGGATGACGGCGTCCTGAAGCGTCTTCTCCTCAGTCGACGTGGTTTTGTGCTTTCCGGCGTTGTCATAGTAACCAGTCAGCTGGTAGTCGACGCTCTGCCGGAGCTGTCGCAGTAACGTGTTGAACACTTCCAGTACTGTGGGGCCTAAAGTACACGTGGTTGTTTAGTACTAGTGGTAAAATTACACTTAAAGGGTATTTTACCGTGGTATCGTGTTTCTGTAGTTGGTCCAGTAGTGAAGGAGAGCGCTGCAGACGGCGTAATCCTACCTGGGCAAAGGATTGTTACTTTAAGTATTAGTATAGAACATCATGGAGTTCTGAAGGAGAAGTCTCCTTCTGAAGGAGATGTGACGTGCTAAAGAAGGAGACATTTAGTTTAGACATACCTAAACTAAATGTCTCGTTCTGAAGAGAAGTCTCGTTCTGAAGAGAAGTCTCGTTCTAAAGAGAAGTCTCGTTCTGAAGGTGATATCAAGTCTGAAGATGAAGTCTCGTCCTGAAGGTAGCGTCCCGTTCTGAAGGAGACTTCTCGTTCCAAAGTAGATGTCTCCTTCTAAGTAGACGCCTCGTCCTGAAGTAGACATCTGATAGTAAAGGAGAAGTCTCGTTCTGAAAGCTCACGCGGTGACGTGTTGCCAGAAGACAACGGTGTAATGCGAGCTGAGTGAACTGATGCTGCTGTCCCGATATTCAGGTTTCACAACAAGCGTTTTATTTCAGCCACTTAGAATAACAATCTGAACCTGAAGCTGCAGCCTTCTCCTTCAATCCTGGACCGGTCCCGACTGACCTACAGATCCAGTAGCTTCTATGACAGCAGCTTCAGACAGGACCTCCACGATCCCAGCCCGGACCGAAGCAGGACTCCTGCTGTTGGCGTCCAGGTGACCCAACAGCTGCTGGATCACCAGGTGTGAATGTTGGGACTGAGGAGAAGTTCAGGTATCAGTGAAGTACTCACAGTACACAAATACTGTCAGTACAGGGAAGTACATTTAAGATGAGTTGGAGTACATTTAAGTTTTTTATTTAATTTAGTTATAAACAAATCAATACTTTATCTGCTTAAAACTCACCTGTATGAACTATTAGGTAGTAGTGTAGTGTTAGTACCACAGAGCAGCACCAGGTGGTACTACAGTGTACTTCAGGAAGTACTTACATACTCTGAAGTACTCAGAGTACTTACTAACCTGGATGGAGTACATGATGATCTGAAAACACTGAACAGCAAAGCTTCGTCCTTCCCAGAGACTGTGACTGTCCAGGTGCCTGAAAACACACAAGAGGGTACTGGATGTGTACTACTGTAGTATTACGACCGGGGGGTATACCTACCGACCAGTACTAGCAGTGCTACTACTGGTTCTGGAGTTATACCAGCTACTAATACCGCTACCAATGCTACTAATGCTCGTAATACTACTGCAACGTCCTCTTCTATTGCTGATACTATGATCAGTTCTTCTAGTACTAGAACTGCAACTGATACTACTACCACCAGTACTACTACTGTACCACACAGTGTGTGTCAATGTGTGTCAATGTGTGTCAGTGTGTCTCAATGTGTGTCAATGTGTGTCAGTGTGTGTCAATGTGTGTCAGTGTGTGTCAGTGTGTCTCAATGTGTCAATGTGTGTCAGTGTGTCTCAATGTGTGTCAATGTGTGTCAATGTGTGTCAGTGTGTCTCAGTGTGTGTCAGTGTGTGTCAGTGTGTGTCAATGTGTGTCAGTGTGTGTTAGTGTGTCTCAATGTGTCTCAGTGTGTGTGTCAGTGTGTGTTAGTGTGTGTCAGTGTGTCTCAATGTGTCTCAGTGTGTGTGTCAGTGTGTGTCAGTGTGTCTCAGTGTGTGTCAGTATGTCTCAATGTGTCTCAGTGTGTGTGTCAGTGTGTGTCTGTGTGTCTCAATGTGCGTCAGTGTGTGTCAGTGTGTCTCAATGTGTGTCAGTGTGTCTCAGTGTGTGTCAATGTGTGTCAATGTGTCTCAGTGTGTGTCAGTGTGTGTCAGTGTGTGTCAGTGTGTGTGTCAGTGTGTGTCAGTGTGTGTCAGTGTGTGTTAGTGTGTCTCAATGTGTCTCAGTGTGTGTGTCAGTGTGTGTTAGTGTGTGTCAGTGTGTCTCAATGTGTCTCAGTGTGTGTGTCAGTGTGTGTCAGTATGTCTCAATGTGTCTCAGTGTGTGTGTCAGTGTGTGTCTGTGTGTCTCAATGTGCGTCAGTGTGTGTCAGTGTGTCTCAATGTGTGTCAGTGTGTCTCAGTGTGTCTCAATGTGCGTCAGTATGCGTCAGTGTGTGTCAGTGTGTGTCAGTGTGCGTTAGTGTGTGTCAGTGTGTGTCAGTGAGTGTTAGTGTGCGTCAGTGTGTGTCAGTGTGTCTCAGTGTGTGTCAGTGTGTGTTAGTGTGTGTCAGTGTGCGTCAGTGTGTGTCAGTGTGTCTCAGTGTGTGTCAGTGTGTGTCAGTGTGTGTCAGTGTGTGTTAGTGTGTCTCAGTGTGTGTCAGTGTGTCTCAGTGTGTGTCAGTGTGTCAGTGTGTGTTAGTGTGTGTCAGTGTGTGTCAGTGTGTGTTAGTGTGTCTCAGTGTGCGTCAGTGTGTGTCAGTGTGTCTCAGTGTGTGTTAGTGTGTGTCAGTGTGTCTCAGTGTGTGTCAGTGTGTCTCAGTGTGTGTCAGTGTGTGTTAGTGTGTGTCAGTGTGTGTCAGTGTGTGTTAGTGTGTGTTAGTGTGTCTCAGTGTGTCTCAGTGTGTGTCAGTGTGTCAGTGTGTGTTAGTGTGTGTCAGTGTGTGTCAGTGTGTGTCAGTGTGTCTCAGTGTGTGTCAGTGTGTGTCAGTGTGTGTCAGTGTGTCTCAGTGTGTCTCAGTGTGTGTCAGTGTGTCTCAGTGTGTGTTAGTGTGTGTCAGTGTGTGTCAGTGTGTGTCAGTGTGTGTTAGTGTGTCTCAGTGTGTGTCAGTGTGTGTCAGTGTGTCTCAGTGTGTGTCAGTGTGTGTCAGTGTGTGTCAGTGTGTCTCAGTGTGTGTCAGTGTGTCTCAGTGTGTCTCAGTGTGTGTCAGTGTGTCTCAGTGTGTCTCAGTGTGTGTTAGTGTGTCTCAGTGTGTGTTAGTGTGTGTCAGTGTGTCTCAGTGTGTGTTAGTGTGTCTCAGTGTGTGTCAGTGTGTGTCTTACATCAGCACAGGTCTGACAGCGTTGTTGATGTTTCCATAAGCAGCTCGTCCCAACAGCTCCCTGAAACACACCTCTGTCTGCTCTGCTGGAGACTCACTACACACACACACACACACACACACACACACACACACACACACACACACACACACACACACTTTCTTGTTGGTTCGTGGCTCAACTGAAATTTGTCATTTGTTAGATTTTGGATTGACATGACTGTGTGTGTGTGTGTGTGTGAGTGTGTGTGTGTGTGTGTGTGTGTGTGTGTGTAGCGTACCTGCCGATGTGTGTGTGCTGCTGCAGGTTGACCAGCAGGGCGGGGACTATCTGCTCCATGTGACGAGGCTCCCAGATGTTCACCTGCAGCTCGTCGTCCACCGTCTTCCTAACCACACCCTGCAGACCTCGGATCCCAGAGACACGGATCCTACACACACACACACACACACACACACACACACACACACACACACACACACACACACACACACAATGTCTTTATAGTGAGTCAGCAGCTGTACAAGAGAAAGGCGTGGAGAATAGAACATGTATTGAGAATGACAGAAGCACTTGTTGTGTGTTTCTTGGTCCTGGTGCTCAGAGTGACACATCTCACTGAAGCGAGACACGAAGAAGTCGTAGCTGCGATGATACGACGCCGTGTCCTCCTCAATGTTGGCGAACTTCACAAACTGAGAGAGAGAAGACATGAAGTAGTACGAGGTAAAGTACTTCGGTTTCATATCAGGGCGCAGTATTTAACATGTGCAGCAAAATAATAACACACGGTACGACACATGTACTGCAGACTGGATCATCGGTGTACTACAGCCTGTACTACAGCGTGTACCACAGCGTGTACCACACTAGTGTACTACGTACAGCGTTGGTAGCCAGGATGTGGAGGTGTGGCCTGTCGGCCTCCAGCAGCAGACGCAGCGTACTGAGGAAACTCTCCACCAGCAGGTTGATGCTCTGACAGCGACACGCCAGCAGCAGCTGCTCCATGGCCTCCATCGCTATACACACAAACCTGGAGACACACACATCAGCTGGGTGTTACAGGCGTTGTGATGGTGGTGGTGGTGGTGGTGGTGGTGGTGTACTGACCCGTAGCGGTGGCGGTTCAGCTCTCGGGTCAGTCGCTCCGACAGATACGCGGCGATGCGGTCCAGTTTCTCTGGAGCCGACAGAGCGAAGAACGTCAGCTTCTCCATGTTGGCTTTGACCAGACCATCCTACACATAGACACACATGAAATACACACATGAAATACACACAGAGACACACACACACACACACACACACACACACACACACACACACACACACACACACACACACACACACACACACACACACTCACACACTCACATAGACACACACATAATACACACACAGTCCAGCCACCAAACTCCACTGACTGAAGTTAGTCTGGCTGGTAAAATGAATGTATTACATGAATGTATATCTGCGTTTATTTACCTCGGGGTCTTCTGGGAAAATATTATCCACCAGCCTCTTGTAGCGAGGACGCAACGCCCAGCAGCAACCGCACACACCTGAACACACACACACACACACACACACACACACACACACACACACACACACACACACACACACACACACACTTCATTTATATTGTATTTACAATCATCATCTGTAAACACGGTTCAGCTTCACTTCTACTTTCTTTTATTGGTTTGATCGCTTTTTCACAATAAAACAATACCAGGAAAGAGAAGAAGAAAGAAGTATCCTTTGACGTTACCGGAAGGCTTTTATTGTGAAATGAAATTCATTGAAAGCAGCTGAAAATGTTAAAAAAAACGTTAAAGTAGAAGAATTTATATAGAGTTATTTTGGAGTGGTGGGAATCTACTGAATTTATAAAGACATAAACAAGAAAATATGGAAGAAACAAATTTAAACCAGGAAGTATTGTCATCAAATATACTTATAAAACAGGGGAATTTCAAAATAAATGCCTGTGTTTAATCAATAAACGAGCATTGCAGCCTCATAGTTAGTCTATGGACTTTAAATATAG
Organism: Cebidichthys violaceus; assembly: GCF_023349555.1. NCBI lineage: Eukaryota > Metazoa > Chordata > Actinopteri > Perciformes > Stichaeidae > Cebidichthys > Cebidichthys violaceus. Next base: position 490,110 of record NW_027176267.1, read on the forward strand.
TTTTCCCCCCAAATTTTCTTCAGTTTTTCAACTCTTTAGATGTTTGTGTAACAGGTTTTAGGAGATTACACACACACACACACACACACACACACACACACACACACACACACACACACACACACACACACACACACACACACACACACACACACACACACACACACACACACACACACTCTTCAGTGTTAATCCTGTGGTAGCGTGTTGCGTAATGTGTTTCTATCGGAGTCGTTTAGTTAGCGGGAGCTTAAAGAGCAGAGACGCTGGTTCGAATCCCCCACATGGTGACATCACATGGTGACATGCCACTGAGCAAGGCACTGAGCTCACACATGAGTCTGTAAATGTCTTTTAATAATTATTTGTTATTTCTGTCATTCCTGTTAATGTTCTTAAAAAAACTCAATAATTAATAAATGCGTACATATTGTGTATATGATTATTATATGTTCATCATTATAGTAATACATATTTGTATATTTTTTATTTTGTATAGTGAAGACTCAATAAACGTATTATTGGCAAAAACAAATATGATTTGATTTGTTAGTTACTTAACTTATTATAATTACTCACATATATATATACACACACACACACACACACACACACACACACACACACACACACACACACACACACACACACACACAGAGTATACTGTATATATAGTACAAACTGCCAATAAAACCAAAAGAAGATTTTTGCTTTAAATATTATTTCATTATTTATTTCATTCTAAAATGAATGTCTTCATTATAATTTTATAATTCTTTATAAAAACCGTCTGTTGACGCCGCGATTATTAACGGGTAAAATAAAAGTACCTTAAACTTTCATATTATTACATCAGACTGGACTTAATATTTATGTATTTCTTTATCAAACCAGCAGACATGACGACGATCACGACTCGATCTACTTTCACGTTTCACTTCAAAGAGTTTTGACATTATGACTTTTAGCATTCAGCAAACTGAATTAATCAAGTAAATAATAAATCATAATCATAATAAATGTTAATATTTCTCACCGTACATGAAGACGACTCGTTCAGCTCACATCCACACCGTCACCTCCATCCCCCACACACACACACACACACACACACACACGGTTAATCCTTTACACACACACACACACACACACACACACACACACACACACACACACACACACACACACACACACACACACACACACACACACACACACACACACACACACACACACCCCACCTCCTTAATTCACCGTTGATTAAAAACCTCACATCTCTGAATTCTGATAAAATTTCAGAATAAAAGACATTTTGGAGATTAAAAATGTCACGTTTGCTGTTGTTAAAACAGAATAATATGGAGCAGTATTAATATTGTGTGTGTGTGTGTGTGTGTGTGTGTGTGTGTGTGAGAGTGTGTGTGTGTGTGTGAGATCCAGACCATGTGCAGCAGCTCAGCCTCTATAATCTGCTCTGGATTTATTCATCATTCCAGCAGAAACAGAAAATAGATCTATAAATACTGCAGAAGTGAAGCTCTGCTGTCGTAGTACTCAACGTAGTAAAACTACGTCCGTTCACTGCGGGCAGGACGACACAATACTACAGGTACTTCAATGAGCAGTACTCAATGATTGTAAACAGAATATTCTGGGTTTTGGACATTTTTCATTGTTATATTTTCATTTAATATTTTATTAAATTTTCAGTGAATTTAATCAACAGCAGTACCACTAATATTATTATTTATAGTACCACTAATATTATTATTTATAGTACCACTAATATTATTATTTATAATACCACTAATATTATTATTTATAGTACCACCAATATTATTATTTATAGTACCACTAATATTATTATTTATAGTATCAGCAGTATTATTAGCAGTAGTATCAGCAGGATTATCAATACCAGTAGTAGTACTATCAGCAGTATTATTAGTAGTACATGTAATAGTAGTAATAACAGTGGAATTGTTAGCAGTATTTGTAAAAGTATTATTCGTAGTATAAGCAGTATTACTAACAGTATTATTATTAGTATCAGTAGTATCATTAGCAGTATTATCAACAGTATTATCAGTAGTATCAGTAGTATTATTATCAGTATGATCAACAGTACTATTAGCAGTATCAGTAGTATCATTAGCAGTATTATCAACAGTATTATTAGCAGTATCAACAACAGTATTATTAGCAGTATTATCAATAGTATTATTATCAGTATTATCAACAGTATTATTAGCAGTATTATTAGCAGTATTATCAATAGTATTATTAGCAGTATTATCAACAGTATTATTATCAGTATTATCAACAGTATTATCAATAGTATTATTATCAGTATTATCAATAGTATTATTAGCAGTATTATCAACAGTATTATTATCAGTATTATCAACAGTATTATTATCAGTATTATCAATAGTATTATCAGTATTATCAATAGCATTATCAGTATTATCAATAGTATTATTATCAGTATTATCAACAGTATTATCAATAGTATTATTATCAGTATTATCAATAGTATTATTATCAGTATTATCAATAGTATTATTATCAGTATTATCAATAGTATTATCAACAGTATTATTATCAGTATTATCAATAGTATTATCAGTATTATCAATAGTATTATCAGTATTATCAACAGTATTATTATCAGTATTATCAACAGTATTATCAATAGTATTATCAGTATTATCAATAGTATTATTAGCAGTATTATCAATAGTATTATTAGCAGTATTATCAATAGTATTATCAGTATTATCATCAGTATTATCAATAGTATTATTATCAGTATTATCAATAGTATTATTATCAGTATTATCAATAGTATTATTATCAGTATTATCAACAGTATTATCAGTATTATCAATAGTATTATCAGTATTATCAATAGTATTATTATCAGTATTATCAACAGTATTATTATCAGTATTATCAACAATATTATCAATAGTATTATTATCAGTATTATCAATAGTATTATTATCAGTATTATCAATAGTATTATTATCAGTATTATCAACAGTATTCTTAGCATTATCAGTAGTATTATTATCAGTGCGATCAACAGTATTAACAACAGTATTAGTAGTAATATCAGAAGTATTATTAGCAGTATGATCAACAGTATTCATATAAAAACAATTAGCAGTAGTAAAGGTAGTATAATTAGCTGTACTATCAGTAGAATCAGTTACCTCCTGGTGTCTGGTGGTCCAACACAGAGCAGCAGTCCTGTAGCAGCCTCCGAGGAGTCTGGGATACGGTCAAGATGGCGACGGCCCTCTGCAGTGACAGCCCCCTGGGCATGCTGGGTAAACTGGGCATGGTGACTCTGGGTAAACTGGGCATGCTGGGTAAACTGGGCCTGGTGACTCTGGGTAAACTGGGCATGCTGAGTAAACTGGGCCTGGTGATTCTGGGTAAACTGGGCCTGGTGACTCTGGGTAAACTGGACATGCTGGGTAAACTGGGCCTGGTGATTCTGGGTAAACTGGGCCTGGTGATTCTGGGTAAACTGGGCCTGGTGACTCTGGGTAAACTGGGCATGCTGGGTAAACTGGGCCTGGTGACTCTGGGTAAACTGGGCATGCTGGGTAAACTGGGCCTGGTGACTCTGGGTAAACTGGGCATGCTGGGTAAACTGGGCCTGGTGATTCTGGGTAAACTGGGCCTGGTGACTCTGGGTAAACTGGGCATGCTGGGTAAACTGGGCCTGGTGATTCTGGGTAAACTGGGCCTGGTGATTCTGGGTAAACTGGGCCTGGTGACTCTGGGTAAACTGGGAGGAGAAGTGAAGAGCCTTTCACCTCCTGTCTGCACATATTCCTTTACATTTGAACTCCTCCTCCAAGTACAACGTTGAGGTCCTTGTACTGTGTGCATGTCAGAGGAACGTGTTCGTTGGGACTACAGATGAACAGCAGCCTTAACTCTGGTGCTTCTACAGGGATGTTTTTAACCAGCATTGTCCCTCATCAAATGAACCAATACAGAAATATGTTGTACTTTTTACTGCACTAAATGTATCCGACAGCTTTAGTTACTTTACAGCATACAAATACAACATACAGCATATGATATGCCCAACGAGTACTTTTACTTGTAATACTTTAAAAGTGCAGCTAGTATTTTTGGGAATGCAGGACTACTATATATTTGTACACAGTGGTATTGCTACTTTTACTGAAATACAACATATGAATACTATAGTGACCAAATCTAAATAAATATAATAGAATATTTGTCTGATTAAAGGTTTAAAAACACAGAAACAAGAGAAGAAATGTCCAACAAAGTTTGTCGCGTTAACCGATGACGATTCTCGCACCAAAGCAATGCATGCTGGGTAGTATGCACGGCTCTGAAGCAATGATGAAGGTCATGTGATGTGATCAAAAGCTCCAGAGCAGCTGCTAAATGGAGCCCATTGTTTCAGGAACGTCAAGAAATATCAGCAATACAACTGCGTTTCAAGTCAAAGTACACATATCTAGTACTCTTTGGAAGAGAGTCAGAGTATTTTAATGCCTGGAGCCTTCAGATAAAAGTATTTACAGAAGTACTTTGTAGTAAAACACACAGAGGTCCTACCTGCGTGACTCCAGCGTCGCTCTCTAACGGTCGCTTCCCTCCGACACAGACCAACGCTCACGTAACAGCTGAGCTCCACTGAGATCAATAACCAATGAGAGTGCTGCACACGGCACCAACACACACACACACACACACACACACACACACAGTTTGAGTCCATAGCTTTGATGTGGAGGGAGATAATGACAGATATGACTGAGTGAGTACAATGTGTTAAAGCAGAGCCTGGCTGCACAGAGGAGGAAAACAAGCGTCTGTGGCTCCCTCTGGTGGGCGAAGCTGGTCAATGCAATAAAAACATGTATGTAGTAGGAACTGTTCTTTTTAAAGTAGAAAAGTCTTCAGGGTAAAAGGTTTAGTCCTCCTACAAACAGTCCTCCAAGCTCCGCCTCCAGCTCCTGCAGGTGGGCGGGGCTAAACGTGTCGACGACGCCCCCGCCGGCCGCGTCCCCCAGCGTCCTCCACCAGGGGAGCCTGCAGGCCTGCAGCGATGCATTGTGGGAGTCGCGGGCGCGGGCGGCGATGGGACCCGAGGGGCTCAGGAAGGAGTCGGCGTCTGTTGTTGTGACGACGGAGAGGGGCGGGGCATCTGCGGGGGGGGGGGGGGGGGAGACACAAGAAAATAAAAATGTGACATTTTTTTCTTAAATACACAGAAATTTGTATGAAGTTTGGTTGATGGCTTAACTATAATTAGTGTGTGTGTGTGTGTGTGTGTGTGTGTGTGTGTGTGTGTCTGTGTGACCTCGGAGCAGCTCCAGCTGTGTGTGTGTGTGCGCCAGCAGAGCCTCCACCCGCTGCTCCTCCCTCCTCCTCCTCCTCTGGTCTCCTCCTCTCTGCAGCTCCGACAGCAGCAGCAGCTGCACCTCCTCGTGGAGACGCTCGCACTCCTGACGGGACACGCGGGATGACTGTGCACACAAAGCATTGTGGGTAATATATCTGCTGATTGTTTGTTGACATGCTCTGTAAGGAGTTAAAATGTCTTACAGGATGTCGAGAGACGTGCTCCTCCACCTGTCTCTTCAGCTCAGACCTCCGGCTGTCCGTCAAGCTCTGACCAATCCAGAAAGACGAGGTGGGCGGGACCAGCTCCGCTCGTCGTCTCTGCAGAAAGCGACGCACCTGAAAGAGAAACACGCGTCAGCTGTAGACTTGTGTGTGTGTTTGTGTAGCGAAAAAAAATGCTTTCAACAAAATGTATTGAAGTACAACAAAATGCTGTCACTCAAAGTGGCCACGCCCCTTAATCATATCTCACTTTAAGCCTTAATTTAGTTTAAACAGGTGAGTTGTATAAACAGTTGTCATGAACAGGCTGTAAAGTTCATTTTAAACATGGTCTTCTGTTGGAGCCTCTAGTGGCCATTTGAGGAACTGCAGTGTGTGGCAATGAGAGTCCTCACAAGTACAGAAAGACAAGTCTGTGTGTGTGTACCGCTCTCTGCAGCGTCCTGGCGGCCTGCTGCCTCGTGTGTGTGTGTGTGTGTCTCAGTGTGTTGTTGTAGCGTCGTCTCTCTCTGAAGCCTCTCCAGAAGCTCTGGATCAACACGGCCGCCCGACGCTCACACTCCTGCAGGTACGGCTGCACCTGGTCTACACACACACACACACACACACACACACACACACACACACACACACACACACACACACACCTGAGTGAGATATCCAAAATCTAACAAATAAATGACAATTTTCAGTTGAGCCACCAACCAAACTCTGAACATTTATTACAGTATTTAAGAAAATGTTTCTAACTGAAGGTGTGTGTGTGTATATACCAGCAGGAAGTAGCTGCAGCAGTGTTCTCTGTTTCTGGTGAAACTCCCTCCTCGCCTGCTGACGCCTCACACACACCTAAAACACACACACACACACACACACACACACACACACACACACACACACACACACACACACACACACACACACACACACACATACATTACTACAATACTTCCATCAGTACAGTAAGAGCACTCAGACTGCAGTATTACTCTCACCTGATACTTCAACTCCTCCTCCCATCGTTGCGCCTCCTTCTGCTGCTGCTGCCTCCTCCTCCGAGCCCTGAGACACGTTTACTGTAAGTACTTAAGTACACGTGTACTGTAAGTATACAATTAGTACTTTAATTATGTTTTAATTCATCAATTAATCAATTAGGAGACAGACAGACAGACAGACAGACAGACAGACAGACAGACAGACAGACAGACAGACCTGTATCTCCTCTGCAGCGTGCTGACTGTGCTGTTTAGGCTCTTCACTCTCCGTCTGGTCTGATACGACCTCCAGACCGCCTGGATCACACACGCCGCCCGCATGCGCTCAGTACACACCTACACATGGGGGGGGGTCATCAGAGACAGACAGACAGACACACAGAGAGACAGACAGACAGACAGACCGACCTGTGGACGCCTCCTTGTGTCAGATTGGATGAGGGCGATCAGCTGATCCACTTCCTGGTCAAAGCCCCGCCCCCTCCAGTCTTTGTCCAATAGACTGTCCAGACCTGCAGAGACACAGTGACCTCTGTCATAAACACACACACACACACACATATATATATATATATATGTGTGTGTGTGTGTGTGTGTGTGTTTTAAATCTGACCTCTGAAGCTGAGGAGGAGGGGCTGGACCCGGAGCTCCAGCTGATTGGCCATGAGGAGGATCAGTCTGATAGAGGCCCCGCCCACCGAAGAGTCACAGCTGACGGCCAATTGGCCGACGGCCTCGTTGAGCAGCAAGAGGACGGAGTCATCGCTCAACTCAGACAGGAAGTCACTGCAGAGAGACAGACAGGTAGAGAGAGACAGACAGGTAGAGAGAGAGAGAGACAGACAGACAGACAGGTAGAGAGAGAGAGAGAGAGAGAAAGAGAGAATACTTTACCTTTGTTTATTGTTTATTCACATGGGTGACCGTGGCTAAGTGGAGAGCAGGGCCGCCTTTCGGTCAGTGGTTCGATCCCCGGCTCCTGCTCCACTAGTCTCATGTCAATGTGTCCTTGAGCAAGACACTTAACCCCAACACTACTCCCGTAGCTGCGCCTACGGTGTAGATAGATACTGAATTGTAAGTCATAGTTTGGATAAAAGCGTCTGCTAAATGACTGTACTGTAATCATTAACATATTTGTCTTCTTGTCTTTATGTGTGTGTGTGTGTGTGTGTGTGTGTGTGTGTGTGTGTGTGTATGTGTGTGTGTGTGTGTGTGTGGTACCTGCTGGCTGTACAGGTGTGACTCCACATCTGGACACAGAGCAGAGACACAGTGACATCATCACACATCTGGATGTGCTCGTAGTGGACGGAGCTGAGGACTGAGACACAGAGAGAGAGACAGGTAGAGAGAGAGAGAGAGAGACAGACAGAGATCTGATTGGTCGGATTAACGGAGTGAGTATCTGCAGCAGGACGGAGGACGGGGACCCGGTCACTGTGGACCACACGACCAGATGAGACCAGCAGAGTCCTGATCAATAAGGACTGAAGGGGACTCACCCTGTGAGGTGAGACGGGGGTGAGACCTGAGCAGACAGACCACTGAGTCCATCACCTTCCTGAAGAGAGACAGGCACTGACAGAGAGAGAGACAGACAGACTTCACTCTCTTCAACACTAAATTTCTGCATTCAAATGTTTTGAAGAGGAGGAAGAGGAGGAAGAGGAAGGCAGCGTCTCACCTCTTCCCGCCTCATCAGCTGACCGGCCAATGAGAGGAGGCCGTCCATGAGTGAGGGCAGGAACAGCCTATGAAAGGCCTGAGAACGTTTACCAGGATCCACCCCCACACAGCAGGAGCTGGACAGACAGACAGACAGACATGTGAAGAACTTCAGACTTCCTCTCTACCCGTCTGTCTCTCTCTACCCGTCTCTCTCTCTCTGCCTGTCTCTCTCTCTCTACCCGTCTCTCTCTCTCTGCCTGTCTCTCTCTCTCTACCCGTCTGTCTCTCTCTACCCGTCTGTTTCTCTCTCTACCCATCTCTCTCTCTACCCATCTGTCTCTCTCTACCCGTCTCTCTCTCTCTACCCGTCTGTCTCTCTCTCTCTACCCGTCTCTGTCTCTCTCTACCCGTCTGTCTCTCTCTACCTGTCTCTCTCTCTCTCTCTACCCATCTGTCTCTCTCTACCCATCTGTCTCTCTCTACCCGTCTGTTTCTCTCTCTACCCGTCTGTCTCTCTCTCTACCCGTCTCTCTCTCTACCCGTCTGTCTCTCTCTACCCATCTGTCTCTCTCTACAAAAAAAAAAAAACAATAAAAAAAAAAATATATATATATATAGTTTTTCATATAAATATAGTTTTAAGGATACTAGGATTGAATACTGTAATGTTAAAACACCACTAAAAATAGTACAATAAATAAACATAATTCATACATTTAAATATTGTAGATTTTTAAGTCTTTTTATAAAAATATAAATAAAATAATAAATATTCTGAACAAACTCAGAATAATATAAATCAGTAACAGTGATGTACCTGGTGAGCTGGGCGAGCGTGGCGGCGGCGCTCCAGCTGCCCCGCTGCATTCTGGGATTTAGAGTCATGAGGAGGACGCAGTGACTCAGAACTCCACTGAGATACAAGAGAGACTTCACAGCAGCCAACGACCCGTCTGTCTGCAGAGCCTCTGCGGGACAGACAGGAGGACCAGGAGACATATATGAATAAAATGCAAAAACACATTTTATTAATAAAGAAATTAATGTGATAATGAATAAAACATGTTTGTAATTACCATTTTATTTGTCTTTATATTTCCACATTTTATTTACTATTTATGCTTTTATTTATTTTTCTTAATATTTAAAAAAAATGTATTTACCTTATTCTTTTATTTATTTATATTAATATTTGAACATTTGTATTTACTTTTAATCCATATTTATTTATTTATCTTAATATTTCTACATTTTTATTTAATTATATTTATATTTCCACTTTTATGTTTATTTATTACTTTATTTATTTCTCTTCATATTTCTACTTTTATATTTCTTTATTACTTTATTTATTCTTCATATTTCCACATTGAGCAGACAGACAGTCAGACAGACAGGTCGTGGTGGTCTCACTGTTCAAGGCGTCGTTCAGCAGCCTGACTCTCTGCTCCGGGTTCAGGTCTTCGTCCTCCAGCTGCCTCTTCAGCTCCTCCACCAGCTCCTCTTCCTCCAGCAGCTCCATCCTCTCACAGCCTCCTTTACTCCTCCTCTGTGAACATCACACACACCAGACTCCAATAATAGTGCGTGTGTGTGTGTGTGTGTGTGTGTGTGTGTGTGTGTGTGTGTGTGTGCGTGTGTAGACCTCACCAGTCAATATCTGCTCCAAACTTCTTCCTCTCGGGTTTTCCGCGTCACACCTGTTAGCATTAGCAACTCGTTAGCCAGGCTTGTTTAGTCGTTTAAGCTAAGACAGCTAACAGCTAACTACTATTTAACTACACCTGAATATGAAGGTGACGTCACACGTTGACTCGGTAACGTTTTTAGTAGACTTAGAAACGTTAAAAAGGTCCGAAAAATAACGTTCTTTAGCTAACCTCGGTAGCAAAGTTAGCTTTTAGCAGCCAGAGCGAGCCGACGCTCTGCTTGTTTCTACGGTAACGTGACGTCGTGACGCCGCGACGCCCTCTGCACCAAAGAGCAGGAGGATCATGGGAAAGATAAATAAATAAACGGTTTCGATTCAAAATGAGCTTTATTGACACGAACTAAACAAATCAGAATTTAAACACAAAAATATATTTAAAAAAATAATTAATAAAATAAATATTGAACACAGCCAACTTTAGAATACAAATGATTAAAAATAGGCCCTTCAGGTAGTTAAGTAAGTAGTATACATATTATATTATTAATATATTAATCAGATGTTAATGAAATAAAAAGGTCTTAAAAAGTCCAAACTACCACAAAACGTTTGTTGATTTTTAAACATTTTATTAAAAAAACAAACATGTTTCCATATTCACAAGTATCCAGTATTATCATAATATAAACACATATATATATATATATATATATATATATATATATATATATATATATATATATATATATATATATATACATATATATATACATACACATATATATATATATATATATATATATACATATATATATATACATACACATATATATAAACATATGAATGAACTATTTATACAGCTCTACATTGATCGATAACAGCTGATTTAATGATTCTATTCATAATAACTTAAAGAAGTATAAACGCTGCCGTGTGTTGATGTGGCCGCTGGGTGGCGCTGCAGCTTCACTTCATAACTTCATCAAATATTACTGTTATTAATACATTCACTGTATTTATTATATTACTGTCCCTCTTATGATTCTTACAACAACATTAAAGCTCTATATTATAATAAGATGTATTTCAGTATAATAAAATAATATAATAAACTATCATATAACTTATTATACTATGATTAAAATAATATTTAAAGTAGAATAATATAAATAAAACAATGACAAAAAAGGTAATAAAACAATAAAAAATATAAATGCTCCTCTCAGCTGATCGCGGTGTCAACAGTACCGGTACCGACAGTAACGTTCATAGTAACGGAGGCTCGTGTGTGTTAATCGGTGCAGCAGCTGCTGCAGCCCTCTCTCTCTCCCCGGTGCGCCTGCGTGCTGACACACACACACACACACACACACACACACACACACACACACACACACACACACACACACACACACACACACACACACACACACACCGAGAGCCACCGACCGTCCGCTGCCCGGCCCGGCAGGAGGAGAGAGAGAGAGACACACACCGGGGCTTCACGGTACTATAGCAGTAACGGGAGCGGTAACGGTGACGTGATATGATGCCGCGCGGGATCACGGAAACGTAAGAACAGCAGCAGCGGAGGAGGAGGAGGAGGAGGAGGAGGAGGAGGAGGACTGTCGAGGCTAAGCCGAGGAGGATGCAGCAGTGACGGACCGATCGGTACCGGGAGGAGCGGAACACAGCCTGGACCGATCCGATCTGATGTAAACCCGCAGGGATGGACCGGTAGGCAGGGAGGAGGCGCGAGGAGCGACGGTACATAACGGAGGAGAGAGCGCGAGGCGGAGGAGGAGGGAGGAGGACCGAGGAGGAGGAGGAGGAGGAGGAGGAGGAGGAGGAGGAGGAGGGAGGATGAATTCGGTAGATGGAGGAGGAGAAGCGGGCCCGGACGGCCTGGCCACGGCAGGTAGGGTGTGAGTGTGTGTGTGTGTGTGTGTGTGTGTGTGTGTGTGTGTGTGTGTGTGTGTGTGTGTAGTAGGAGCTGCTGTCGCCATGATGCCTCCACATCCGCCCATTGACTCAGAGAATGTGTGTGTGAGTGTGTGTGTGTCAGCATCCCTCTGTCCATTGGGGTGTGTGTGTGTGTGTGTGTGTGTGTGTGTGTGTGAGAGAGAGAGAGTGTGTATTGGGGGTGGAGGGTCCTACCAAGGAGGATTATGGGAAGGCCTGCTTGGTTATTAGTGTGTGTGTGTGTGTGTGTGTGTGTGTGTGTGTGTGTGTGATGTAATGTCATGTGTAGTAATATGGAAGCTGATATATATATTTAGATATATATTTATATATATATATATAAATATATATATATTTAGATATATAAATATATATATATATATAGATATATATATATATATATATATATATATATATTAGCTGTGGTCACGTGGTTTTTCCATTCACTCCAATATAGAAGTATTATTAGTGGTATTAGTACACCATGATTGCAAAAAGCAATACTGCTTTCTGATTGGACGACGGGCGTCAATTAAAAATCCTATCCCAATGTGTCATAATTAGAAGGAGAGGTTTTCACTGGTCAGCTAAAGCTAAACCACACGTAGAGTTCTAATTATGATGGAAAAGGTGGAATATTTGGGTCCCAGACAGAAGCAGGAGGGCTTTTATTGTGAAGGAATTGGAGGGCTTTTACTGTGAAACATCTGGAGAGATTCTGTGAAGCATCTACAGGGCTTTTACTGTGAAGGAGTTGGAGAAGTTTTATTGTGAAGGAGTTGGAGAGATTTTACTGAAAAGCATCTGTAGGGCTTTTACTGTGAAGGTGTGGGATAGATTCTACTGTGACGCATCTGAAGGGCTTTTATTGTGAAGGAGTTGGAGAGCTTTTACTGTGAAGGTGTGGATTCTAGGTGTAGATTCTACTACATTTCTACATTTGTGGATTTGTACTTTCACGTCCAGTTTTCTACGACATTTCTAGACTTTAAATCATCTATTCGTCTGTTTTCTATTTTACATTATTTTGTCGACCTCATATGTTCTATATATGTTAACATTCATAATACGACACACACAGTTTCAAAGTAAAGCGTATACATTGTCTCAGTCTGACTCTGATGTCTCAATTTGTAAGAGGCTGACATTTTGGAGGAATATATTTATTAGTTTTTGTTGCGTAATCGGTGTGATGAGTCCTGACAGACTGACAGCAAGTCTCTCTGGAGGCTTTTCATCTGCAGCTATTTTAGTCTTTTCACTGACTCAGTGTGTGTGTGTGTGTGTGTGTGTGTGTGTGTGTGTGTGTGTGTGTGTGTGTGTGTGTGTGTCTGTGTGTGTGTGTGTGTGTCTGTGTGTGTGAGACAGCTTCATCACAATGGAAATCCCTTCTGCATCTCTGAGGCCGGTCACTCTGATTGACAGCCGGTCAGCCTGAGACACAGCTGATCTCCTAACTCCTTGAGAGCAGTCTGGACTCAGACACCCACTGCTAACTCGTTAGCGACTGCAGGCCGTTAGCTTCTGCTCTCAGAGCCGTTAACACGAGGAAATACTCACTGAAGTATCAGCACTTCATTTTGAAGGGATGACAGTAAGTGGTCAGAGTTCGATGCAATAGAGTTTAATCGTTAAGCAAAGACCCGAGCAGACCCGGAGTCCAACTGATGACCCGGGTTAGGGATTGGGTTTTATTGTGAAGGAGCTGGAGGACTTTTACTTTGAAACACTATCTTTCCTGCTTCTTAACTAAGTGCAGTAAGTTCTCTAAATGTAACTAAGTAATGAAATACGCTGTCAGTGAACATTTTACTGATACGTTCCGGTTCAACATTTCATGACTTGACCCGTTAATATATAACCTGTGTTTAGCTGGAGATTAAACCCTCCAAAATAAAACATTTCCTCTTTCTGTTGATTATGTTCAATACAAACAAAGCATTATCATATGTTTACATTAATATCGCTCATTTTGTCAGACCAAAAGTTATTCACTATACTATACTGTATAATACGACTAGCAGCTGTTCACTATTAAAAGGTTAGAGGACTTTTATTGTGAAGGATTCGGGGTATTTTTACCGTAAAGACGCTGGAGGTGGCGGGTTGGCTTTTACTGTGAAACAGCTGGGTGGATTTTACTAATATTTTACTGACTAGACTACCAAAAAGATGCTGCAGGGCTTTTAATGTGAAGGAGTTGGAGAGATTTTACTGTGAAGCATCTGGAGGGCTTTTACTGTGAAGGAGTTGGAGAGATTTTACTGTGAGGCATCTGGAGGGCTTTTACTGTGAAGGAGTTGGAGAGATTTTACTGTGAAGCATCTGGAGGGCTTTTACTGTGAAGGAGTTGGAGAGATTTTACTGTGAAGCATCTGGAGGGCTTTTACTGTGAAGGAGTTGCAGAGATTTTACTGTGAAGCATCTGGAGGGCTTTCAATGTGAAGGAGTTGGAGAGATTTGACTAGATTTGTACATTTGCATTTTTACTTACGCTTCCAGTCAAGCAGGTCTTTTAATGTGAAGGATTTGGGGTATTTTTACTGTAAAGACGCTGGAGGTGGCCGGTTGACTTTTACTGTGAAACAGCTGGGTGAATATTTTATATCTAATATTTTACTACTCAGAAGACAGTGGAGGGCTTTATGGTGAAAATACCTTGAATCCTTCACAATAAAAGCTTATTGTGAAGGATTCAGGGTATTTTTACCATAAAGATGCTAGAGGGCTTTTATTGTGAAGCAACTAAAGGACTTTTACTGTGAAACAGCTGGGTGGATTTTATTAATATTTTACTGATTAGACTACTAAGAAGACGTTGGAGGGCTTTTATTGTGAAGGATTCAGGGTATTTTTACCATAAAGACGCTGGAGGGCTTTTATTGTGAAGCAACTAAAGGACTTTTACTGTGAAACACAACTTGTGTTTTACTGTGAAGCAGTTGGGAATCTTTTAGTGTGAAAGATCTTCATATCTTTATCGTCTCAGTGAGTTGAAATAGAGAAACACTCTTGTGTTCCTTGTGTAACGTTTAAACTCCACTGTTCTGTGTAGACTTGTGTTTAAAGATGCATCTTATTTGGGTCTGAACTGTCAGTTTTGGGGTTTTCTGAGGAGACGCATCGGTCCGGAGGGAGGACTCAAGGACACTAAAGAAGGAGGAAGGGACCCTGCTAGGAGGTAGTTTAGGTTGAATAACTGTGAGCGTTGTCCTTCATCCCCTTCCTGTTTGAGGTTCTCTCTCTCTGAGGGTTATCGCCGCTAACCTGAGACGTTTAATGCCCTCAGTGTGTGTGTGTGTGTGTGTGTTGCAGACAGGCCTCCCATGTGTGTGAGATCATCCTGCACAGCAGGAGGAAGCTAATCCAACACGCACACACACGCACACGCACGCACACGCACGCACGCACACGCACACACACACACACACACACACACACACACACACACACACACACTCAGCAGCCTGGTTGGACGGGTGGAAGTAGTTTGATGTTGTTTGCTGGGCTCTTTCTAAATATTATATGTAGTAATATGACATATTATAATAACTGTTTTGTAGTATGACATTATAATAACTGTTTGGTATATTCTGAATCTCAGAAGGTTTTTCTGGGTGAATCGCTCTGAGACGATGAAGCCACATTAATTATTCACTTTACTTTCACACATCATGAGAAGCAGCTACGTCTACGAACGTTTGGTAACGATGACGTAATGTACTACTACTAATAATAATAACTATATTATTATTATTATTATTATAACTATAGCGCCTAAGTGCTTTGACAGACAAAAGCTGTAAAAGTGAGGCAACAACAACAACAACAACAACAAATGAAATAAAATAATGAAATAAATCAATTGTACCTGTGCAGGTTCTGGTAAAGCAGAGTGTGTCCGAGCGGTCGACGTCCTGACGGTGCTCAGAGAGAAGGTGGCCTTCGTTTCGGGTAAAAACAACACACACACCTGCAGAGTTCAACCCCAGTTTGGTCCCGATGCGACTCGGTTTAACTGTGTCCTTCTAGGTGGGCGGGACAAACGTGGCGGACCAATACTGACCTTCCCTGCCAGGACCAATCACGATCGAATAAAACAGGAAGACCTCAGCCGATTGGTCACCTACCTGGCGACCATACCCAGGTAACTGTCCACCTGATGAACCTCTCCAGCTGTCTCTTTGATTGCCCTGTCTCACTCTCAGCCTCCCCATCTGTCTCCCTGTCTGTCTCTCTCCCTGTCTGTCTGTCTGTCTCCCTGTTCGTCTCTCTGTCTGTCTGTCTCTCTGTTTGTCTCCCTGTCTGTCTCCCTGTCTCTCTGTCTCCCTGTCTGTCTCTCTGTCTGTCTCCCTGTCTGTCTGTCTGTCTCTTTGTCTGTCTGTCTGTCTGTCTGTCTCTTTGTCTGTCTCTCTCCCTGTCCGTCTGTCTCCCTGTTCGTCTCTCTGTCTGTCTGTCTCTCTGTTTGTCTCCCTGTCTGTCTCTCTGTCTGTCTGTCTCTCTGTCTCCCTGTCTGTCTGTCTGTCTGTCTGTCTCTCTGTCTGTCTCTCTGTCTGTCTGTCAGTGAGGACGTGCGTGCTCGTGGCTTCACGGTGGTGGTGGACATGCGCGGCAGTAAGTGGGACAGCGTGAAGCCGGTTCTACGGACACTGCAGGAGTCGTTTTCCTCCCACATCCACACAGCGCTGCTCATCAAACCGGACACGTTCTGGCAGAAACACAAGACCAACCTGGGCAGCGCCAAGCTCACCTTCGAGGTACTAGTACTGACGACTAAAGCAGTAATACCGACAGCTCCAGTAATACTACTGCTTACTGCTGCTAACTGGTGGTGCCTGTCTTCAGACCAGCCTGGTGTCGGTGGATGGTTTGTCCCGGCTCGTGGACCCCTCCCAGCTGACGTCTGACCTCGGTGGTTCGTTGGAGTACGACCACGTGGAGTGGACCGAGCTGCGTCTGGGTCTGGAGGAGTTCACCGGAGCCGCCACGCAGCTGCTGGCCCAGCTGGAGCAGCTGGAGGCCGGGCTGAGCCGCGTACCGGAGCCACAGGACGTGGATGAGGCCCGCAAGTGAGTTATTGATTGGTGTTGAGACGTATATGGACCATTGTTTGACAGCAACATATTTTTGTTTCCGGAAATATAACAACAACTTTCCATCTCCAGACTTCTGGAGGAACACGGTCGGCTCCGTAACACCATCGCAACGGCACCGGTCGACTCCCTCGAGCGAGAGGGGCGGAGCTTGCTCCAGCGCATGCGCCTTGGCCCCTCCCACGGTGACGCCTCCACCGAAGGTGGCGGCGGCGGTAGTCACGGCAGCTGGCTGTCGGGCGGGGCGGACTTCCAGAGCGTCGCGCCAAAGGTTTCGTCTCTGCTGGACCGGCTGCAGGCGGCTCGCGGTCACCTGCTGCAATGCTGGAGCGACAGGAAGCTGCACCTGGACCAGGTGCTGCAGCTGCACCTGTTTGAGCAGGACGCCACTAAGGTGAGGTTCACCCATCAGGGTTCAGCTGGAGTCAGTCAGTGAGTCTGACTGACTATGTACTACTGATAACTCCAGCATTACTACTGATGACTCTAGTAGTACTACTGATAACTCTAGCATTACTACTGATGACTCTAGTAGTACTACTGATAACTCTAGCATTACTACTGATGACTCTAGTAGTACTACTGATAACTCTAGCATTACTACTGATGACTCTAGTAGTACTACTGATGACTCTAGCAGTACTACTGATGACTCTAGTAGTACTACTGATAACTCTAGCATTACTACTGATGACTCTAGTAGTACTACTGATAACTCTAGCATTACTACTGATGACTCTAGCAACACTACTGATAACTCTAGCAGTACTACTGATAACTCTAGCAGTACCACTGATAACTCTAGTAGTACTACTGATGACTCTAGTAGTACTACTGATGACTCTAGTATTACTACTGATAACTCTAGCATTACTACTGATAACTCTAGCATTACTACTGATAACTCTAGTATTACTACTGATGACTCTAGCATTACTACTGATAACTCTAGTAGTACTACTGATGTCTCTAGTATTACTACTGATAACTCTAGTATTACTACTGATAACTCTAGTAGTACTACTGATGTCTCTAGCATTACTAACTAAAGTACTCTTCCTGTCCCAGATGTCGGAGTGGATCGCTCACAGTAAAGACTTGTTCGTTCAGACTCTAGCTGAGGTGGGTCAGAACCACCAGCACGCCCTCGACCTCCAGAACCAACACCAGCACTTCACCGCCAACTGCATGGTGAGCGTCTGTCTGTCTCTCTCTTTGTCTCTCTGTCTGTCTGTCTCTCTGTCTGTCTGTGTCTCTCTCTCTCTCTCTCTCTCCTGTCTGTCTGTCTCTCTCTGTCTGCCTGTCTCTCTCTGTCTGCCTGTCTCTCTCTCTCTCTGTCTGTCTCTCTCTCTCTCTCTCTCTGTCTGTCTGTCTGTCTGTCTCTCTCTCTGTCTGTCTCTCTCTCTGTCTGTCTCTCTCTGTCTGTCTGTCTCTGTCTCTCTGTCTGTCTCTCTGTCTGTCTCTCTGTCTGTCTGTCTGTCTACATTAACCCCGTGGTGACTGTACAGAACGGCAGTGTGAACGTGGACAGCGTGGTGACGGTGGCGGTGCGGTTGGCGGAGGCCGGTCACTACGGGGGGGGTCGGATCACCGCGGTGTCGTCACGGTTACAGGACGACTGGAAGACGCTAACGACGGCGCTAGAGGAGCGCAGCATCACGCTCGCCATGGCAACCAGCTTCCACCAGGGGGCGGAGCAGGTGATGACACACCTGTATACCTGTATCACTGCCAGTTTATCTGTCTACATGTCTCACCTCCAACCTTTATACCTGTCTGTCATCCCACGACCTACCTGACTGTCTCCACTCACCTGTCTACCTGACTGCTATTTTACCTGTCTGCCTCTCTACCTGTCTACCTCTCTACCTGTCTCCCTCTCTACCTGTCTGCCTCTCTACCTGTCTGCCTCTCTACCTGTCTCCCTCTCTACCTCTCTACCTGTCTGCCTCTCTACCTGTCTCCCTCTCTACCTCTCTACCTGTCTCCCTCTCTACCTCTCTACCTGTCTGCCTCTCTACCTGTCTACCTCTCTACCTGTCTGCCTCTCTACCTCTCTACCTGTCTGCCTCTCTACCTGTCTCCCTCTCGACCTGTCTACCTGTCTGCCTCTCTACCTCTCTACCTGTCTGCCTCTCTACCTCTCTACCTGTCTGCCTCTCTGCCTCTCTACCTGTCTGTCCAGTTCCTGCTCAGAGTGGAGAGCTGGGTTCAGGTGTGCTCTGAAGGGCCGTTTCCGTCAGCGACAGCAGAGCTGGACGCTGCGACGAAGAAACACCAGGAAGTAAACGAGGAGATCTCTGCTAACTACACACAGGTACCTGTCTGTCTGTCTGTCTGTCCGCATACCTGTCTGTCTGCATACCTGTCTCTATCAACACCTGTCTGTCTGAACACATACCTGTCTGTCCACATACCTGTCTCTATCAACACCTGTCTGTCTGAACACATACCTGACTGTCTGTCTGCATACCTGTCTTTCTCAACACCTGTTGTGTGTCCACATACCTGACTGTCTGTCCGCATACCTGTCTGTCTGAACACATACCTGACTGTCTGCCCGCATACCTGTCTGTCTGAACACATACCTGACTGTCTGTCCGCATACCTGTCTGTCTGAACACATACCTGACTGTCTGTCTGCATACCTGTCTTTCTCAACACCTGTTGTGTGTCCACATACCTGTCTGTCTGTCCAGACATCTATCCATCCGAGAGTGTGAAAACCTGTCTGTCTGAACACCTGTCTCTCTCTCTCTGTCTGTCTGCAGGTCAGTGAGAGCGGTAAAGCCTTAATGGACGTTCTCCAGCGTTGCCCAGCGACCGACTCCGACAACTCCGCGACCAAACCGGACTTCACCAATGCCACGCACGGCATCATGGGAGTTCTGCACCAGGTCATGCAGGTATGGGTCACGGTAACACGTCTCACATGTTACCAACAGACAGACAGGTGGACTGACGTGAATTTTTTTTTATTATTTGCAGGGTCACCATGAGGTGGAGGGGGCGTGGCAGCATCGTAAACTCCGCCTCCACCAGCGCCTGCAGTTGTGTGTGTTTCAACAGGATGTCAGACAGGTACAATCCAGATCCAGTCAGGATCCAAACCCAGATTTACTTCTCAGAATCTTTCCCACAAAATCACCTGCCCCCCCCCCCCCCCCCCCTCCCACCTGTGTGTCTCTCTCTCTCCACCTGTCTGTCTCTCAGGTGTTGGACTGGGTGGAGCAGCACGGTGAGGTTTTCCTGAACAAACACAGCGGCGTGGGGAAGTCTCTGCACCGAGCGCGAGCGCTGCAGAAACGCCACGACGACTTCCAGCAGGTCGCACAGGTAAACCACACTTAGACCTGGATTAACTGAACCACACCTAGACCTGGTTTAACTGAACCACACCTAGACCTGGATTAACTGAACCACACTTAGACCTGGTTTAACTAAACCACACCTAGACCTGGATTGACTGAACCACACTTAGACCTGGTTTAACTGAACCACACTTAGATCTGGTTTAACTGACCCCACTTAGAACTGGATTAACTGAACCACATTTAGACCTGGATTAACTGAACCACACTTAGACCTGGATTAACTGAACCAGATTTAGACCTGGATTAACTGAACCAGATTTAGACCTGGATTAACTGAACCACACTTAGACCTGGATTAACTGAACCACACTTAGACCTGGATTAACTGAACCACACTTAGACCTGGTTTAACTGAACCACACTTAGACCTGGATTAATTGAACCACACTTAGACCTGGTTTAACTGAACCACACCTAGACCTGGATTAACTGAACCACACCTAGACCTGGTTTAACTGAACCACACTTAGACCTGGTTTAACTGAACCACACTTAGACCTGGTTTAACTGAACCACACTTAGACCTGGATTAACTGAACCACACTTAGACCTGGATTAACTGAACCACACTTAGACCTGGATTAACTGAACCATGCGTAGCCTCCACATGGTCGTAAAAATAGAATGAATAATTAAATGTGTGTGTGTGTGTGTGTGTCAGAACACTTACACTAATGCAGAGAAGCTTCTGGAAGCAGCCGATCAGCTGGCTCAGTCTGGAGAATGTGAGGAGGAGGAGATCTACCAGGCAGCCAGAGACCTGGAACTCCGCATGCAGGTGAAAAAAAAAGAAAGAAGGCTTTTATTGTGAAAGGCAGCTACAGGAAGTGTTTGCATGATGTTAATGTGTGTGTGTGTGTGTGTGTGTGTGTGTGTGTGTGTGTGTGTGTGTGTGTGCAGGCGTTCATCCAGAGAGTTGAACAGAGGAAGCTGCTGCTGGACCTCGCTGTGTCTTTCTACACACACACCAAGGAGGTAATACACTCAAGTATATATGTATAAATATGTATATATATATATATGTATATATATATAGATATATATATATGTATATATCTTTCTGTCCTCCTCTCCTCCCACCTCCTCCTCCTGCCCACTACCTCCTCTCCTCATTTCACCATCCTACTTTCTTTCCTCCTCAACAATCTGGAACTACAGAGTAGAATTTGTCAAAAAAAAGTTTAGGATCTGCTTCGATATCTGACAGTATCTCCATCTCCTCCTCCTCCTCCTCCTCCTCCTCCTCCTCAGCTCTCGGTGTGGATGGAGGGCCTCCAGAAGCAGCTCTCCTCTGATCTCTGTGTTTGTCCCGACACCGTTGAATCTCTTCAGGCTCTGATGAGTCAGCAGCAGCAGCATCAGGCCAACACACAGGTTAGCTGTCACCTGAACCCATGTCGTAACAAGCTAACCCCGAGCTGTGACCCCTCGCACTAACCCCTCTAACCCTGACCCACAGGAAGCAGCGATGAGTGTCATCCGGGAAGGAGAAGACCTCATCCTGCAACTCAGGTACACGCAGAGTGTGGATGCGTTTGATTCACTCATCGGGGCAGCTCACAGTGGAGCTGGTGTATCTAACTACTGTGGGTGTGTTTGTTTTAGGCCTCTAGGGGGCTCTGTGGCCCACGTGATGAGTGTGTTCAGTGTGGGTACTTTTATTTTGTAGTTTGTGTAGAGTGTGTTGGTGCTTTTATTTTGTAGATTGTGTAGTGTTTATGGGTACTTTTATTTTGTATTTTGAGTGTATGGGTGCGTTTGTTTTCTACTTCATATAGCCTGCGTGGGTGCGTTTCTTTTCTAGTTTACAAAGTCTATGTGGTTGGGTTTCTTCTCTGGTTTGTCTTTAACCATTTGAGGTGCGTTTGTTTCAGGCCTCAGGGCAGCTCGGTGGCCCAGGTGGAGACAGTGCTGCAGCAGCTGGAGGAGTCTCACGTTCAGCTGGAGGAACTTTTCCACCAGAGGAAGATCCGACTGGACGTCTACCTGCAGCTCCGCATCCTGCAGCAGTGCACTCTGGAGGTAAAACCGGTTGTTGATAATCAATATGTTGTCACCTCCCGCCACCGGGTCTAGGTCGCCCACCTTTAGTATGTGTTTCTAGGTAACGGGGGAAATGGACGCCTGGAAGCAGGACCTCCAGAAACAGTCCCAGGACTTCTCCGCAGAGAAGCTAGCGTCATCGCGGCTAGCCGACGCCAATCAGGACAAGCTAACGTTGGGCCAGTCACGGCTGGTGGAGGCTAGCCCGGAGGTGCTAACGCTAGCGCAGCAGCGCATCCACAGGTAGACGAGTCGGCGTGACGACGTCCTCCTGACTCACCAAAATAAAAGCATGTCAGGCATTGACTTGATCTATTGATCTGTAGGCACATGGAACGGAGGCTGGCTATGAACAACATGATCTATGAGGTTATCCAGCAAGGCCACGACCTCCAGCAGTACATCACCGAGGTTCAGGCCTCAGGTAAGACCCCCCTCGTTAGTGCAGCAGCACATCCACGGACACATCCGCCATGTTTTTGAATGAAAGAACTTAACGGCAGCTAAAAATGGATGGAAAAAAGAAAGGGATCCAGTATTGAGCCTTGGGGTACACCACAAGACATGATCAAGAAAGGATCTGGTCCTTGAGGGGCTTCCAGGAGTGTTTCCAGAGGTTCTTGAACGGTTTCTAGTGCTCCTCAAAGGAGTTCTAAAGGTGCCCGATACAGCTGTGGTTCTTCAGGGGGGAGTCCTTTAAGGGGTTCCAGACCCCTTGAGGAAGTCACTTGGAGGGATTCAATGGTTCTGAAAGGCTGTCAATAGACCTTGGTAGACTCTTGACAGTGCTCCAGTGGTCAATGATGGAGTCCTAGAAGTCCCTAGGAGGGCCCAAATGGTCCATGGCGGGAATTCTATCAGTCACTGACAGGTTTCCAGCATTCTAGTAGTCTTTTTATGAGTTCCAGGGGTCGTTAAGTGGTTTCTAGAACTCCCTCTGGGAATTCCTGAGGGTGTTCTTGAGGTCCTTTAGGGAGTTCCAATGGTCCTTGAGAAAGCTTCAGGGGTCCTAAAGTAATTTGCTCCCTGGAGGTGTTCAGAGGTTCTTGAGGGGGTTCTGTAGGTCCCATATGGGGGGATTCCCTCAAAGGAAAACCTTGAGGGATTTTCAGGTGCCTTTTCTTGGGTTCCAGAGGTTCTTGGGTGGTTTTAGTGCTCCTTAACGGGGCAATATTCTTGTTAGAGGTCTCCAGTGGTCCTTGAGGAGGTTCCAGAGACCGTTGATCGTCTTCCACTAGTAACTAGGTCATGTTTGGTGAGTAGTTATTTTTGTGGACTCTGGGGGTCTTTGGGGGGTTTCTTGTGCCTCCTTTGAAAGGTTTTCTTAGGGTGTCCACACGTACGTGGTCCTTGAGGCGGTTCCAGAGTTGGAGGGATTCTTTAAAGGGGGTCATGTGGTCCTTGAGGGGGTTCCAGGTCTTTGAAGGACTCAAACGTCAGTTCAAAATCACATCCTGTCTGACCGGTTCAGTAACACACTGATGGGGGGGGGGGATGGGGTTGCCATGGAAACTGCTCTATGAAGCACACAGCTGGTCCCCATGGAAACCAGCGTATTGGATTTGCACGCACACACGCACACACGCACACACACACACACACACACACACACACACATCCATGCACGCAAACACACGTACACAGTTGTATTACAATACTTGTGAGGACCTTACCAGCCAAAATGTCCTCACTCTGAAGCTCTTGCATGTATATGTGTGTGTGTGTGTGTGTGTGTGTGTGTGTGTGTGTGTGTGTGTGTGTGTGTGTGTGTGTGTGTCAGGAATCGAGCTGTCGGAGGCGGAGGGGGGTCTCTCAGCTCAGGTGGAGGAGCTGCAGCGCCTCCTGCAGGACAAACAGAAGGAGCTGCAGCAGATTGCGGATCACACACACACACACCTGGAGCAGAACCTGCAGCTGAGACACCTGCAGAGCCAGGTGAAGCAGGTAACACACACACACACACACACACACACACACACACACACACACACACACACACACACACACAGAGAGCCAGGTGAAGCAGGTAACACACACACACACACACACACACACACACACACACACACACACACACACACACACACACACACAGAGCCAGGTGAAGCAGGTAACACACACACACACACACACACACACACACACACACACACACAGAGCCAGGTGAAGCAGGTAACACACACACACACACACACACACACACACACACACACCTGCAGATCGACCTCCACCTGTGTGTGTGTGTGTGTGTGTGTGTGTGTGTCTCAGGTGCTGGGCTGGATCTCAGAGGGGGAGGTGATGCTGTCGTCCTGCATGTTGAACTCCAGCTGTCTGTCTGAAGCTGAGCAGCTGCAGAGGGAACACGAGCGCCTCCAGCAGGCCATCGAGGTAACTGCACACAAACGACGACATTCTTTAAACGGTCGCCAAAACGAAGCTTTAAATGTTGATATTTAATCTACAACATGTTCACTTTAACCAGGCTGTGTAAAAACATTACGTTGTGAGCTCCTCGGTGAAACGATGACGTCATGATTGATTCATCTGAGACCAACAGTCAAATCAGAGAAACTTTGAGTGAAAACAGAAATATTAGTTTTCATGATGTTTGATGTATCTTTTTGGGAACGACAACACTGATATTTAGTGCATGTAGACGGAGATGTATTGATGAAGACCGGATTGTCTCTGCAGGCTCTGCTCCACGCCGACTCCCTGCAGAGGACCCACCAGGTGGCTCTGGCTCTGCAGCAGAGAGCCGAGCTGCTGGTCAGGTGAGTCACGGTTTACATAAAGCATTAGCATTAGCATTAGCATCACAAGCTGTATTTATATCCACATACATGGAGAGTATTTATTATAGCATTGAGTCGTATTCCTGCTGTTTAAAATGAGATTACGCCACATAATAAAACAGATTTTTAGTCTGACGTTGCTGACACCATATTTTGTAATTTGAGCTATTGTTGGTATTTTTGTGAATTTGAACAAGCTGGATATGAATATCTATTGTTTTAGCGACAGCAGGTCAGGTTTAAACGCAGTGGAGAACAAGAGGAGTTTCAACCTAGCGGTTCCCCCCTTGATTCCAGTCGTTATGCTAAGCTAAGCTAACACCCCCCTCAGGTCAGGTCACTATGACCCAGATGCAGTGAGGTCTTGTGCCCAGACGGTGGCGCTGCACTGGCAGACTCTGATGCTGAGGATCGAGGACCGACTCAAACTGGTCAACGCCTCCGCAGCCTTCTACAGGACGTCCCAGCAGGTATCACTCGTCTATCTACCCGTCTGTCTGTCTGTGGCATACCTGTCTGTCTGTGCTACCTGTCTGTCTGCAACCTCCAGGTGTGCGGGGTGCTGGAGAGTCTGGAGCAGGAGTACCGGCGGGAGGAGGACTGGTGTGGAGGAGGAGAGAGGCAGCCGGAGCTCCTGCTGCCGCTCGTCAGCAAACACATGGAGCAGAAGGAGGCCTTCCTGAAGGTGACGGGGGGGGGGCCTAGCAACAGCAACTAAGGGGGCGGGACTTAGCGCTGAGTCATCTATTTTAAAATCGTCTTTAATTGCTTTGAATGTCGTCAAATAATAAAGTTTTTAGCATTCTTGCGAGGTGTTTTAAAGGCGACGAGCTAAAAGTTTCATCATCGTGTTTGATCGTTCAGGCCTGCACTTTGGCGAGAAGGAACGCCGAGGTCTTCCTCAAGTACATCCACCGCAACAGCGTCACCATGGCGAACATCTCGGGCCACAGCGTGTCGGGGGTCACCGAGGTCACGGGTCACTCCAGGGTCCCGGAGCAGCAGGTCAAAGGTGAAACTAGAGAAGTCCAGAGAACCCAGTGAAGAGCCCTGAGGGACGCCATGGTTAACTGGTTTGGTTTTTACTGACTCAGGTGTGTGTGTGTGTGTGTGTGCAGGTATCCTTAGTGAGCTCCTCCAGAGGGAGAACCGAGTCCTCCACTTCTGGACTCTGAAGAAGCGTAGACTGGATCAGTGCCAGCAGTACCTGATGTTCCAGAGCCACGCCCACCAGGTACACTGTTAAATGATGTAGTTAGTTTAGATGTAGGATTATTAATTCATGTTTGTAAGTCTTCCATTTAAGTAACATAGTTTTATCAGTGAAATGTACTTAAAGGATCAAAAGTATAAGTACTTGTTGGGCAGTATTGTAACGTGTGTTTTCTTTGTTGCAGGCTCTGGATTGGCTGCAGCAGTCAGGTGACCACTACCTGGTAACACACACGTCACCGGGGTCAACCGTGGTCGAGACGCAAGAACTGCTGAACCAACACCGAGAGTTCTGTGTGTCCGCCAAGGTGACAACACACACATATATATGTACATATACTGTATATATATGTGTATATATATATATATATATATATATATATATATATATATATATATATATATATACACATATATGTATATGTGTGTGTGTGTATACTTACCTGTTCTCTCTGCCTCTCAGCACACACAGGAAAAGGTTCACCTCCTCATCCAATTGGCTGAAAGCATGCTGGCTAAAGGACACGCCCACCGGGCCGAGCTCCGCCGCTGCGTCTCCGCGGTGGACAAACGGTACCGAGACTTCACCGTCCGGATGACTCAGTACCGCCACCTGCTGGAGGCGGCACTGGGAGGCTGCTCGCAGGTACCAATGCACTGAGGACAGTAGTATTTAGGAGGTAGTACAGCAGTAGTACTGGTAGTATTTTGTGTGTAGACTCTTTTAAGTACAGTAGTAGTACTAGTAGTATTTTGTGTGTAGAACTGTGTTTTTTAAACCTACGGTGTCCCTGTCAGGACAATAAGGACTTGGAGTTGGAGCTGATCCCAAACAGTCTCTCGGACTCGGACCCCGAGGTGAACCTGTCCGACCCGAGTCACCAGGTCAGCGACGAGAAGAGGCGCTCTGCCCGCAAGAAAGAGTGAGTACTACTAGTACGAGTACTACTAAAGAGAGTATTAACATAGTACATGCTGTGATAACGTGTGTTTTGTGTATCTCAGGTACATCATGGCTGAGCTGCTTCAAACTGAGAGAGTCTACGTCAGAGATCTGCAGGAGTGTATTGAGGTACAATAGTACTGCAGTACCACAGCTAGTAGCATACAAGTACTGAAGTACAACATAGTACTTTCCTCATACTAATACTTTTTCCTCGTGCAGACGTACCTGTGGGAGATGACGAGTGGCTCAGAGGACGTCCCACCTGGTCTCAACAACAAGGACGACATCGTGTTCGGAAACATCCAGGACATCTACGAGTTCCACAACAGGTACTACTGCAAAATATACTGTGAAATATAATGTACAGTACCGCTACAGTATATGTATTTGTACTCTGTGTTTTGCAGTATTTTCCTGAAGGAGCTGGAAAACTACGAACAGCTTCCCGAGGATGTCGGACACTGTTTCGTTACCTGGGTAACCACTTTGTTGTCTTTTAGTTTACATAAACAACAGATTAAAATACTGTAAATAGTACTAGTATTCAGTAAATAGTACGAGTACTCAGTAGATGTTTTGTGTTCCAGGCGGATAAGTTCCACATGTACGTGACGTACTGCAGAAACAAACCAGACTCCAGTTTACTGATCCAGCAGCACGGAGCCGGATTCTTTGAGGTCTGTTTACAACTTCTGTTTACCATCTTAACAACAACAACAACAACTTCTGTCTGCCATCAAAACAATAACAATATTAACAACAACAACAACAACTTCTGTTTACCATCTTAACAACAACAATAACAACAACTTCTGTCTGCCATCAAAACAATAACAATAATAACAACAACAACAACTTCTGTTTACCATCTTAACAACAACAACAACAACTTCTGTCTGTCATCAAAACAATAACAATATTAACAACAACAACAACAACAACTTCTGTTTACCATCTTAACAACAACAATAACAACAACTTCTGTCTGTCATCAAAACAATAACAACAACTTCTGTTTACCATCTTAACATCAACAACAACAATAACAACTTCTGTTTACCATCAAAACAACAACAATAACAATAATAATACAGACAGTAATAGATAGTATATATTACTGTAGATATAATACATAATATACAGTTTTCTTGAAGGAGATTTACTTGCAAATATGTAACAATAATATCTTAAATAGCAATTTGGTACAAGCAGGAAGAAATCTTCAGTTGGTACTTTTAACTTCTAGTTAAAATGAAATATACTGCAATATTTACTGCATTAGTACACAAACAGGACATCTGCTAGAGTTTCTAATCTGAAGAGTTGTGAGATGTTTACTGCAAATAGAAAATGAACAAATGATGCTCCATAAAATGTATTTTTCAGACTCTTATCATTTATGTGGTAACAGTTTGTTTGTGTTGGTTTTGTTTGCAGGAGGTCCAGAGGAGACACGGTCTCACCAACTCCATCTCCTCAGCTCTCATCAAACCAGTTCAGAGGATCACCAAATACCAGCTGCTGCTCAAGGTAATACTACGTTAACTCAGTATAAAAGTCATATTTGAGTATAAACACTCATAAGCTTTTACGTTTAAGTATCAAAGTGTCCTGTTTCATGTTTAATATTAGTATTACTTGTACACAAATACATTGTGCATATCACTTCACTTTTGTTCTGCATTAATCATTATTTTGTGAAAAAGAAAAATTGTCAGAAAAGATGTAAATAACTGGTTTGTAATTATTGACTAAAGAGCAATAAATGTCAAAATGAAGGGACAAGAAGAAATGTGAACTATCTCAAATCAATGTGTAACTACAACATTTCTCTTTTTAATGAAAACGTGTACATTGGTGTTAATTGGTTGGTTGCTGTGGTTACAGGAGTTGTTGGCGTGCTGCGAGGAGGGAAAAGGCGAGATCAAAGAAGGCCTGGACGTGATGCTGAGCGTCCCGAAGAGAGCGAACGATGCTATGCATGTTAGCATGCTGGAAGGTAACGCGCAGACGATGAGCTCTTTTATTGTGAAGGAGCTAGGGGGAGGGGGCTTTTATTTTGAAGGAGCTGGAAGTCTATGAAGCTTTAGTTGTGTTTTTGTATCGCTGTGGACATTTGTACTCTGTGAACAAAATGTAGGGACTTCCTAGAGCTTGAAACATAAATCATACCTCATGATACGTGACGTCCCGGTCAGGTCTGGAGGAGGGTCTGGAGGTGCAGGGTGAGCTCCTCCTCCAGGACTCCTTCCTGGTCTGGGAGCCCAAGTCTCTGATCAGGAAGGGGCGGGACCGGCACCTCTTCCTGTTCGAGCTGTCACTCATCTTCAGCAAGGAGATCAAGGACTCGTCCGGACGAACCAAATATCTGTACAAGAGCAGACTGAGGGTAAAACATACAAACTATTTTAATATTTACAATACATAACAACATTTTAACTTTACATGATTTTAAGTGTCTCCATGTTAGTCTATAATTATCATTCATGGAGGACATCAAAAGATTGAAGCAGTGTTCTCACTACTTATAATAATAAGAAGAATTATAATACTGTCATCGTGGTTTATGGGGACACTGAAGCTGGTTTGTGGACTGGCTAAATGTCCTCACAATCAGGTTAAACCAACACACCACTAACCCCGCTTCCAGAAGATTGAACAGTGTTTACCCGTCTCACTCTCAGACCTCAGAGCTCGGGGTAACGGAGCACATCGAGGGGGATCCCTGTAAGTTCGCTCTGTGGGTCGGACGAACGCCGACGTCCGACAACAAGACGGTCCTGAAGGTTCGTGCCGATCCGACGACATTTTCAAAAAGGTGCTTCGGTAATATTTTAAAGGTGCCGTCTACCCGTCGTCCTCGTTCCTCCACAGGCGTCGTCGCTGGAGCTGAAGCAGGAGTGGGTCCGCAGCATTCGACAGGTGATCCAGGAGAGGCGTGGCCACCTGCGGGGCGCTCTGAGGGAGCCCATCCCCCTCCCCAAAACACCAAACCCCACCCTGGGGAGACAGCGCAGCATCAGCCGCAGGTAAGAAGCTCAGTAGACACCTCCACGTGATCTGTCAGTAAAACTACTGAACCGCTACTGCTCCTAAATATATTATATATATCATATAACGTAGAAATATTTGAAACTTTAAATCACTCACAATAAACGTGTCCGTCTGTCCGTCTCTTGTCAGGGAGACCAGCGAGGACGCAGACAGTCTGGGCGACGCCAGCAGTCAGCCCGACACCGTCTCCATCGCCTCCAGAACGTCACAGAACACCGCCGACAGCGACAAGGTAACACACACACACACACACACACACACACACACACACACACACACACACACACACACACACACACACACACACACACACACACTCTCCAGAGGGGCGTGTCACACAGTCGGATGACATCACCGCTGCTGCAGCTGGTCCGGGTGTTTCTCCCTCTCTGCAGTCTCAGATAGTGTTCTAGGAAACCCTCTCTTCTTCTTCTGCTCTTCCTCACGAGGTACGTTTGATTTGTTCTACCTGCCGTTCAGTTGAGCTGAGGGGGGGGGGTTAGCGGCCCGTACCACCCCCCCACCCACCCTCGGACACACTGGTTGTGAGCTGTTTGATAGTTTATAGAAGCTTGTTGCAGTCAACTACACATGAAGTATAATAAAAAATGTCTAATATATTATGATTTATTATATTTAGGGCTGCAACTAATTATTACTTTCATTATCGATTAATCTGCTGATTATTTTCTGTCTGTCAGAAAATATAATGAACTATTTTTAAATGTGTTTTTTTGTCAGATGTTCAGTTTAATATGAAATCTTGGACATTTTTACATGAAAAATTACTAAAATGATTAATTAATTTACAAAATACTTGATCGACTAATTGATTAATTGACAAATCGCTGCAACAATGTTTAAATACAATTTAAATCTGAATTATATTCAAATTCTACACTGATCATAATTATTTAAAACTAAATATGAATTTATAAAACTAACTACATTTACTCAAGTACTGCTCTGAAGTACTTGAGTATACTTTTTACATTAAAAAAACACATTTTAATGCGGTACTGTACTACTACTCTACCCAGTAGTACACAAAGTATACAACATTCTCCACATTAACAAACTACTACATTTAAATGTCTTTGTTACTCAGGACTTGTACTTGCAGTACTTTTCCTTTAGTAATCGAGTAAAAGTATAAATAGAAATACTGCTGTTTAGTGCTTCAGTCGATGTGTTTCAGCTCACATCTGCGTTTGATTTTGGACGGGGAACACCCCAGTACTCCCAGTAGACACTGTGAGGGCGTGTGTGTTTTCTACACCAGCTGGAAGACATGTGCTCCGTCAACACACACACACACACACACACACACACACACACACACACACACACGTGTCACATGGTGTGTTCTAGCCCGCTGTGATTGGACGGGTGAAGAACATCTATTAGGTTGATTCACATATTTTTGTCCTTCGTCTTCAGTCTGCTGCAGAAAGACTTGAAGTACATTCCGACAGTCATGCTACATGTATATGTATTAAACAGAAGCTACTCTGTCTGTCCGTCTCTGCAGCTGTCGGGAGGCTGTGAGTTAGTGGTGGTGTTGTTGGATTTCTCCTCCGGTGGACCCGGAGAGCTCGGCGTCCGCTGCGGTCAGACGGTGGAGCTGGTGGAGCGCTCGGCCGAACGGCCCGGGTGGTGTCTGGTCAGAACGACGGATCAAACGCCCCCGCAGGTAACCAATCAAACGCCCTGAAATGTGACGAACCAAATAAAACTAAATGTCCCATAAAGTAACAAATATAATAAACTAAATGTCCCATAAAGTAACAAATAGAACAAACTAAATGTCCCATAAAGTAACAAATATAATAAACTAAATGTCCCATAAAGTAACAAATAGAACAAACTAAATGTCCCATAAAGTAACAAATAGAACAAACTAAATGTCCCATAAAGTAACAAATATAATAAACTAAATGTCCCATAAAGTAACAAATAGAACAAACTAAATGTCCCATAAAGTAACAAATAGAACAAACTAAATGTCCCATAAAGTAACAAATAGAACAAACTAAATGTCCCATAAAGTAACAAATATAATAAACTAAATGTCCCATAAAGTAACAAATATAATAAACTAAATGTCCCATAAAGTAACAAATAGAACAAACTAAATGTCCCATAAAGTAACAAATAGAACAAACTAAATGTCCCATAAAGTAACAAATATAATAAACTAAATGTCCCATAAAGTAACAAATAGAACAAACTAAATGTCCCATAAAGTAACAAATAGAACAAACTAAATGTCCCATAAAGTAACAAATATAATAAACTAAATGTCCCATAAAGTAACAAATAGAACAAACTAAATGTCCCATAAAGTAACAAATAGAACAAACTAAATGTCCCATAAAGTAACAAATATAATAAACTAAATGTCCCATAAAGTAACAAATAGAACAAACTAAATGTCCCATAAAGTAACAAATAGAACAAACTAAATGTCCCATAAAGTAACAAATAGAACAAACTAAATGTCCCATAAAGTAACAAATAGAACAAACTAAATGTCCCATAAAGTAACAAATATAATAAACTAAATGTCCCATAAAGTAACAAATAGAACAAACTAAATGTCCCATAAAGTAACAAATAGAACAAACTAAATGTCCCATAAAGTAACAAATAGAACAAACTAAATGTCCCATAAAGTAACAAATAGAACAAACTAAATGTCCCATAAAGTAACAAATAGAACAAACTAAATGTCCCATAAAGTTAAAGAAAGTTAAATTTGTAACTAAACATTTCTAACGTCTTTGTGTCGTTTCCTGCAGGAGGGTCTACTGCCGATGAGCGCCCTCTGTCTATCACACTCCCACAGTGCAGCCGACATGGAGGGCCTCATCCCGGCCTCCACCACCTCCTCCTCCAACACCTCCTCTACGAGCACCACCACCTCCTCCTCCTTCAACTCCTCCTCCACCACCACCACCTCCTCCTCTAATGTCTCCAACTCCTCGTCCAATGCAGGGAGGGGTGAGTACAGGGATTTACTTTGCCCTATGTCACTTCCTGTTTGAACAGAGGGAACTTTAAACATCCTCACAGTGTTGAGACGTCTCACATCCTCTCTCTCTCTCTCTCTCTCTCTCTCCTCTAAATATTTAAATCCCTGCTTGTGAAGTTGTGTTGCTGTTTGTTCTGCAGCTCAGCATGAAACATTTAAACACATTTTGTTTGTTTGTTAGGATCTGCCGCTTCACATTAGCATCATAACTGTGTGTCTTAAAGAGACAACATACAAACAACTTGCACAGACAACCAGAGGTTATTTATGACAAAATGTTTTAAGCCCCCACATGAAACAAAGTGATATTCATCCATCTGTAATTATTATTTGTCATTCATCTTTTTTTTTAAAGATCCTACACAAACAAAAAAGCTTTTCTATCCACCCAACAAGAAAATAAAAAGATTGTTTTGTAGTTTCAGGGTTAAAACTGACCCACATGAAAGTGAATCTGTAATCTGGTTTGACAAGATGTCTCATTCTCACAGAGACAGACAGACAGTTTCACAGTTAAACATTGACCTGAAGGAGGTTCAGATTCAACAGGAACATCCTGACTCAGAGAGTGTGTGTGTGTGTGTGTGTGTGTGTGTGTGTGTGTGTGTGTGTGTGTGGCTACCTGCTGTGTCACAAAACAATGAGAAGCTGCAGTTTAAAAATAAAGTTGTCTCTCCTTTTACTTTAGATTCATTTAGTTTTATTCCACTTCATTGGTTTTTATGTCACATACATTTATTTTGTTTATTTCCATATTGTATGTTTTGGCTGTTAAATGTAATTTATTTTATATATTTTTTTACAATATAGCTGTTGAGCATTATTATGTTTCATTTTATTCAAACTTAGCTTGTTTTTTATATCTTTCTTTTGTATATGCTTGAATTGTTTGTTATCTTGGCGCGATTATATTATTGTTTGTATTTTACTAAAACTTAATGTGTTTTTTTATTTATATATATATAAATATATATATATAAATACACATATATATATATATATATAAATATATATATAAAATCACTTTTTCAACTACTATATTTATATATTTATATATATATATTTTAGATTTCATTTTATGACTTAATTCAATTTTTTTGATCATATTGTTTTTTATTTTTTTGATCATGTTGTATTTTATTCACACTTCCCTTGTTCTATTTTATATTTTATTAGTTTTATTTTACTTTTCGTGTCATTATACATTTTAAATATAATTTCTAAATTTTTTTCTCATTTTAATGAATTTTATTTTATTTCATCTTTGTTTGTACTTTTCTTTATATTCAAATGTTTTTCTTTGTAAACCCCCGCCTACCTCTAGCCCCGCCCCCATGACTAAGCCCCGCCCCTCCAGAGCTCAGACTGTAGTTTCATTCAGCTCTGTGGAGAGAGAGACAGAAACACCTCTCTGTCTGTCTGTCCTTCATTTTTGAACATTTATTTTTCTGAATGGATCGATGCTGAAGCATGCGGCGGGGCACAGGTGCATGCTGGGATTGTTCCGCTGTTTGGGGATGGATTGTGGGAAAGGGAGAGGACGACCGAGGTGGGTTTATAGAGAGAAAGAGAGAGAGAGAGAGACGGGTGTTTGAGAGGAAACATGAGTGTGTGTGTGTGTTAATGAGTGACAGAACAAGGTGACCTGTCTGTCTGTCTGTCTGTCTGTCTGTCTGTCTGTCTACCGTCACACATTACCTAAAAAGCTGCAGTAGGATGTTGTGCTGAACACAACGTGTTGAACAGGAGCTGCAGGTTTTATTATCTCTGACTTTAACTACCACACCCGACTGAGTTCAGTCTGCAGGAGGTCCGAGCTGAAGCTGTCTCACATGTCTCACACGTCTCACATGTCTCACTCTCTGCTCTAATCATTTACTCTGAAAAATACAACTTATTCAAGTTCTACTGGGAGTAAAAAAACAGCAGAATTCTACTTTAAGTATCAAATGTAATAGTACTCAAAATGCTAAATGGCCACTTTTAGAGTATTGTAGAGACACAAGATTTAAAAATACTTGTATTATTCTATATTTTTAAGTAGTTTCCTGCATTTTTTTGGGTGAAATAAAACGTGTAATAAAACGTGTAAATTAATGTGAATATTCACTATGACAATTAATTATTAGATCAATTTATTATTTGTGTCTAATTAATATCACTTATGTGCAACTTTTACACGTGTATTTGTTACTTTTTTTGTTGTTTTTTATTTTATTTTTTATTGTTTGTTTGATGCCTAAGCTACCTTATATTATAGTTTTTATGTGAATATATTTGTATTAATATATTACTATAATAACAACAAATAAATAAAAAGGTACCCGTCTTTTTATTATTATATTATTTTCTATTTATTATTTTATTCTTTATGTTTAGTTCCTTTTTTTAATGTGCAACTCTTTTATACACACACACACACACACACACACACACACATATATTTTTTGTTGTTTTTCTTCTTGTGTTATTTATGATTTTCTTTTTACTTCTAAGTTACCTTAAATACTTCATATGTGGAATTTTAATTTCCTGTCGTTTCTTTCTTCTTAATATTATTGTGATTATTTATATTATATATTTATATCATATTCATATTATTTATTAATAGTGTATTAATATTATACATATTAATAATGTTATTATAATTAATATTAATATTTGTTTTCTCTTCAGACTCCGGTCTCTACGGCTCTGATGGACTCCAGACGTCAGGCCAAAGTGAGACGACCTCCCCGACACTCACATTTCCTGACCCCGCTGACGTACAGTGAACTCACCGTGATCTTTTTGTTTCAGGTGCCGTCTGCCCCGCGGCGTTCGGAGTGGGCGGGGCTCCAGGAGGCGCCGTCAGCTCTCCGGGGCCAAAACGCAGCGGCTCTGGAACCGGAAACACCCTGAAGGTACACAACACGTAGTACTGTCATCAGTCACAAAACTCTCTTGTTGTAGTACTACTATCATGAGTATGAAAATACCTCTTTATACACATATATGCAACAAAAAGGAAAGTGGTAGTACAGATTTTGTGTTTGTTGCAGCGCTGGTTGACGAGTCCCGTCCGGAGGCTGAGTCAGGGCAAAGCCGACGGACAGAAGAAACCTCCAATCAGAACCAGGAGGCGGGACAACAGGCCAGAGCTGGCCACGCCCATCACCGGCAACGCACAGGCGGTAAAATAAAAACACAAAAAAAAAACATACAAAGAAACACAGCGACCACCGGAAAGATAAAAGATGTTATGTTTTGTTTTTGAGCAGAAGGCGAGAAAGGAGGAGGCGGGGCAGAGCGGAGGGGAGGAGGAGCCAGAGGAGGAAAGCAACACCCTTTTACCTCCTCCTATGCAGATCATCAAAGACCCAAACAACCCCGAGGTTTTTATTCTTTTATTTCATTAAGACACAACATATAGAACACCAGAATTCAAGTTTGAGACATTTAAACGTTGTTTTTTTATTTCTCTAATTGTTGTATTTTTTTACATTTCTCTAACTGTTGTATTTTTAACATTTCTCTAACTGTTGTATTTTTAACATTTCTCTAACTGTTGTATTTTTAACATTTCTCTAACTGTTGTATTTTTAACATTTCTCTAATTGTTGTATTTTTAACATTTCTCTAACTGTTGTGTATTTCTTATATTTTGTTCTCCAGGCTCTGGATTCGGATCAGGGCTCCAACGAGTCGGACACGGAGCAGAGGAACAAAGCTCTGAGAGGACGAATGTGAGACAAACAATAAAAATAATAAATGTGTGAAAATCAAAAAGAAAAAGATTTTAAACGTCTGTGTTTTTCAGGTTTGTTGTGAACGAGATGATCCAATCAGAGAAGGACTACGTGAAGGACCTGGCTGTGATCGTGGAGGTGAGTTAGTTTATATACAATGAGTTTAAATTACTTATATAAATATAATATATAATATATAAATATTGTGTTTGTGTCTCAGGGCTTCATGTCCCGGCTGGAGGTCCGAGGGATCCCAGAGGACATGAGAGGAAAAGACAAGATCGTCTTTGGAAACATCCAGCAGATCTACGACTGGCACCGCGAGTCCGTCACACATTATTAATAATATTAATAATTATATTATTGATAATAGAAGTCTCACTGACTCACTGTGTGTGTGTGTGTGTGTGTTCAGTTTCTTCCTGGTGGAGTTGGACCGATGTGTTCAGAATCACGACCTGCTGGCCGACCTCTTCATCCGACACGTGAGTTTTACCAAAATAAAGTTATTAATAATCATTTTAATTTTATCTGGTTTAAAAGCTGCAGTAGAGAGTATATTAAATATATATTAAATATATATATTTAATATATATTTAATATATATTTGTTTATATATATATGTATTTTTTTTATTCAAAAGGAAATAAATGTAGTGTCGTCGTTTGTATCACTAACAAAATACATGTACACCGATTTTAGATACTTTGTAAAGTACTGTGTAGATTGATAGAGTAGTACTGCAAGTTTTTTATGTATGTAGTAAAAAGTGCAATATTTACTAGATGTAGTGGAGTAGAAGTAGTATAACTTACTACAGCACTAACACAAATTAAAGTGTTGGTCTATAAATACACACATTACATGTCACAGTACTGCAGAAATGCAGTGAAATACACACTAAAGCATGTTAATAAGTAAGTGTGTGTGTGTGTGTGTGTGTGTGTGTGTGTGTGTGTGTCTGCTGCAGGAGCGTCGCCTCCACATGTACGTGGTTTACTGTCAGAACAAGCCGAGGTCAGAGTTCATCGTCATCGAGTACGAGAGCTTCTTCGAGGTAAACACAATATTTAATAGCACTGATCTTTGAATGAGAGCGGAGCAGCAGAGAACTGACGGGTTCTCGATGAAATAATTGTTCTGCAACACAAAGACAGACGAATGAACCTGTCTGTCTGTCTGTCTGTCTGTCTGCAGGACATCCAGCATGAGATCAGCTGCAGGATGTCGATCAGTGATTATCTGATCAAACCCATCCAGAGAATCACCAAATACCAGCTTCTGCTGAAGGTCTGTGAGGGTCTACTGACATTATATAAAATACTATATATACCTATATATATATATATATATATATATATATACGTATGTATATATATATATATATATATATATATATATATACATACGTATATATATGTGTATATATAGTATTATTTAAAGCACTTGTCTGTCTTTCAGGATTTTCTCAAGTATACGTCCAAAGCAGGACTCGACTGTGAAGAGATCGAGGTAAATCCTTTTGTTTTCATATTTAAATATAAAACACGTAAGAACCCTTTTCCTCTACTTGTTGTACACATTTAAAGTTTTAGTACACTACTTTTTTTGAGAGTGGGATTATTATTATTGTTCAGTGAACCAGAATAATTCGAAGAATGTGGTTTTGTCGTGATGGTGGTGATGATTTACGCAGGACGGTGAATCATTAAACTTTGGTAATATTAAACTGTGTGTGTGTGTGTGTGTGTGTGTGTGTGTGTGCAGAAGGCAGTGGAGCTGATGTCATTGGTGCCAAAGCGCTGCAACGACATGATGAACCTGGGACGCCTGCAGGGATACGAGGTAAAACAAACCACGAGCAACGAGCTCCGACTGGTAATAAAAGCTCCATGAAGGTAAAGAACAAAGTAGGAAACAAAACGACCGACGTCTGTCTGTTAGTCAACACTGTGAGTTAAGATACAAACTACAACGATCAATACATTTAACTACTTTATATTCTGATAATATGTCAGAGGCTTCTGTTCCCACAAGTAGACAAAAAAAACACTGTTTTCACCAAAATGTAAATATAAAGGGCCGAGAATAGAACCCTGAGGAACCCCACAATTCATTATTATCTTAATATATAGCATATATTATATGTTAAAGCGCGATAATGTCGCTCTAAGGCAGCTCTTTGCTAGCATGTTAGCCACAACTACATAATAAGGTGAAAGTTATTTATTTATGTTGGAGTTTTCATCTTGTTCTGTTGCCTCAAAGTGAACGAAAAACAAGTAATGGAGGACCCAGAATAGAACCCGGAGGACTCTCACCTTTGTCCTTGTGGTCCAGGGGAAGCTGACGTCTCAGGGGAAGCTGCTGCAGCAGGAGACCTTCTGTGTCTGGGAGCAGGACGGAGGAGTTCTGTCTCGCAGTAAAGAGCGCCGAGTGTTCCTGTTCGAGCAGATCGTCATTTTCAGCGAACTGTTGCGCAAAGGCTCCAACAACCCGGGATACCAGTTCAAGAACAGCATCAAGGTTGGACTGAAGGCTTTATATTGGCTCAAGACATGGATGTGTGTGTTCTGACTGGTTCACGCTGGGAATGATGGGAGTCATTTTGTTTGTGTGTGTGATCAGGTGAGTTACCTGGCGATGCAGGACAGCGTGGACGGGGAACCCTGTAAGTTCGTGTTGTGGTCTCGGGGTTCGGCGGAGCGCTTCACGCTGCAGGCGTCCTCCGCCAGCATCAAGACCACCTGGGTAGAGACCATCGCCACCCTGCTGGACGCACAGAACAACTTCCTGTCAGGTGAGTACATCCACATCCTTGAGTCTCCCCGAAACAGTCTTGGATGTCTTTGAATGGCCTTAATCTTGAACCTCCTTGATTAGGAGTTGAACCTGAATCTGTTTGAACTCCCAACAGCTCTTCAGTCTCCCATTGAGTACCAGAGGAAAGAGGGCGGGATCTCGGTGACCCGGCCTTTGTCGTCAGGGCGACCGCCATCGGCCCCGCCCACGCCCAACGGCCACGCCCCTCAGCCTCCTCCAGACAGCGAGCAGGACGACCAGGTTTGGACTCCCTCCTTCTTATCGTACCCTCTCATACTTGATTTCTTATCTTGTGATTATTGCTAAATGTGAATATTGACCCCCCATAGGAGCTGGTACTGGTGTTGCAGGACTTTGTGGCGGTCCGGGAGGACGAGATCTCCGTGTTTCGGGGGGAGAAGGTTCAGATTTTGGCATCCAACCAGCAGGGTCAGAGTCTGGTGTACCGGCCGGCCAACAGCGACTCGCCGGCCGCCGAGGGCTGGGTGGCACGCAGCATTCTCAACACACACTGACAAACACAAATATACGCGACAATACACTGACAGCAGAGTCCGGTTTACTACGAGTACACGCATAAAATACTGCAAGGTAACAGGGCCAGAGGCATGCTGGGAAATTCTTTTATGACGGTGAGAGGTGTAGCCTTAAGGTGGCGATGTCCGAT
This sequence comes from Cebidichthys violaceus, assembly GCF_023349555.1. Classification (NCBI taxonomy): domain Eukaryota; kingdom Metazoa; phylum Chordata; class Actinopteri; order Perciformes; family Stichaeidae; genus Cebidichthys; species Cebidichthys violaceus. The sequence continues at coordinate 530,789 of NW_027176267.1, forward strand.
ACAACCTAAAATATCTAAACAACTACAGATGTTTCCTGTAGCGCCACCATCCTGGATGCATTCTCTGTGATTTTAACAGTTATTTTCCCGGCGTTGTCGGGGGTTTCAAGTCAAAACTATCCAGCGTTTCAGAGACGGAACATAACTTTCTACCCTGCGACTCCTTGGAGGGTCCCGACCCTTATGTTGGGACAGATAGCTCCATCCTCCAGGCTCCACAGTCATAACTGACATAATGAAGTTTCCTGACACACTTTAAACCCTGATTACCTGCCAGTATTAGAAAGTCCCAGCAGCAGGTACTGTTAGTCTCCTCCCTCCTGGTGCTTCAACATTCAACCAAAAACACGCCTCCAGTCCTCGCCACGTCCAATCAGACGTCGCCGTCCAGTTTACTGCCCCCCCGAGCAATGGTGACGTCACAGACTCCTGTGTGATGTCAGCGGGAGGGAGGCCACATGACCACATCGTCATCACCGACGACAACAAACTGTGATTCCAGGAAGCTGAAACAAGAGACAATTACAAAAAAAAAAAAAGCCTCCTGGAAGAGAAGAGGTGGAAAAGACCCGTCAGCCAATCACAACGGCCCTCTCTCTCTCTGCCTGTCATCCTGTTAATAGTGTGTATAAACAGACTGAGGACACACACACACACACACACACACACACACACACACACACACACACACACACACTCCACACACTCCACACAAACACCCCACTGCTATGATGATGAAGATTTAACTATGATGATTATGATAATTAAGAAATAATAGAAGCTGTTTTTCACCTCAACTAGAAAAAAAAGAGAAACTGTTTTGTCATATTGTTTGTATGTATGTGTGTGTGTGTGAGAGAGAATGTGTGTGTGTGTGTGTGTGTGTGTGTGTGTGTGTGTGTGTGTGTTATTGACGACGTCCTGTGTGTGTTTTTCCACGGACAGTTAGGTGGTGTCCCGGTGTAGCGTTTCCATGACGACTCGTTGTGTTTGCGGTGACACCAGTTTTTTTGTCTTTTTAGCGAACCAGAGCTGCCGCCGTCCCTTCCTCCTCTCCTTCCCTTCCTCCTCTCCTTCCCTTCCTCCCCCTGTTGTGCATGCAGCTCTGGTTAGTTTGGATATTATGCATTTCTTGTTCCTGTAAATAGACCAGACCTCCAACTGCTACTCCACTAACTCTGGACACTGAAAACTGTCTCTCTACCTGTCCCTCTCTCTCTCTCTCTGTTTCTCTGGTGCCATTCTCAGACAACACCCCGGTCCTTAAGGAGCTACGCAGCCCCATCAAGTGCACTACAGAGGGCTTAAGGTGGGAAGTAGTGCACTGTGAAGGGTGTAGGGAGTGACATAGGAAACTATAAAAGGAGTTTAAGGTGGAACGCTGCCTTCAAATGCAGCTCAGGAGGTTGGAATTTTGAGAACCGAGTTGCGTTAAAGGGCAACACACACCGGTTATTGTGCGTCTCAGCAGGTTAAAATTGTTAAGAGTTCTCATGCACTGTTACGGCATTAAAATCCTCTTTCATTATTCAAACTATTACTTGTAAAACATGTAAAGTTATGAAAGACAAAAGGACAAAAACTTCAATGTATTCACACGCTACAAGAAATGTCCTGAGTTTAACCTGCTGAGGGTGTTGCTCTTAAATGCTCTTTAACGCCGCATTCATGTCCCGCGAAACAGGAAGAAACATGGACTCCTCAAGTCTGTTGTTCAAAGTATTTAAATACGAACTTATTCACAGTATTTATATCCCATCTTAATGACGAGAACGCTCTGCAACTCGTCTTTCCCGTCACATGTTACCGCGGCGTTAATGAGGTGAAGGACACTTTTTTAAAAATGGACGCTACCTTTGTTTTCTTTTCCAGGAATGTTAATGTCAACAACAACAACAACAACAACAAAGAGTAGAAAACAAAGAAAAGTATCGTCTGTGGGGTCCAATATCTTTAAAAAATGTCTACAAACGTCACAACTAGAGAACTTGGAGTGCACTAGAAAGATTTTAGGATGGATGGTAGTGCACTACAAAGATGGTGTAAAGAGGAAAGGAGTGCATTATGAAGAGTTTAGGAAACAATATAGTGCACTATGCAGGTTTTAGGATGGATGGTAGTGCACTGTAAAGGATATAGGGTGCACTAAAGAAGAAGGAAGGTAGTGCACTAAGCAGGGTTTAAGGAGGGAAATAGCACACTATGAAGGGGCCTAATGGGGAGGTAGTGCACTACGGAGGATGTAGCGTGCACCACAAGAGGTTTAAGATGTAAAGTAGTGCACTACGGCGGGTTTTAGGTTGTGAAAATAGTGCACTACGAAGGGCGTAGGGTGCTGTTTGAGATCTAGCCTTGTTGCCGATCGGCAAACTCAACTCACCAATCAAACAGTGTTATTTGTACAGAACTAACAGCTGCTAACTGACCGCTAACAGCTCTGTCGTTGTTTGTAATAAACTTCATTTTTCATCCAAAAAACTATCTGTACGTGGTGCTTTATTCTTTGTGAATCCATAAATCTATATATTATTGTTATTGATTATATACCTACTGATGTTGATTAGTGTTAGACAAGTTGATGATTTAAGGAATGTCTGATTATAGCTTATAAATAGTCTGGTAATAGACATAGCTCCCTATGTTATACTCTTGATTAAGAAATAAAATAAGGTTAAAAAACATGAAGTTCATGTAGTTTAGACAGAAATAAATATAATTTGTGTCCATTTAGTCTGCTAATAATATATTACAATATATATTATATATATTATATTATAGCATAACATTGTAATTTTAGGTGTATTTTGTGAAATGTATTCATTGAAAAGTTCTGAATCAGTCGATACACTGACGATGTTCTTCTCTCCGTCAATAATAACCGAAAAGTCACCAGATGTTTTTATTTACAAGTCAAACAGTTTGTATCACATGACAGACTCCTGTTGAACTAGATGTAGAATGAGCTTGTTCTCGGCTGCTTTTATTGTGAAACTCTTGAAACAGGAAGCTGTTCCTATTTAAATCTAAGCTTCTTTGACCAATGACGTTGATTTCTTCTCTTTGTATTCAGCTGTTGCTCAAAGGATCTTTGTCTCTTTCAGTTTGTTAATCTTGAACCACTAAACATTGTTTTTTTTTCTGTCTACTAAACTAAATAACACCTATAAGTAAAAAGACTTTCTACAAAATAAAAGCATCAGAGACATTCGTCCTCTCACACAATCACGTCTTTTCTTTGGTTCAGGAGTTTCTACAATACGTAGGATGCAGCAACAACAATGTTTTTGTGTCTTTCGTACATGTCATCAGTTTGTAGTATTATCATGTGTTGTTTATATGATCTCATAACGCTGACTCAATGCTTAGAGCGAGACATGAACTCTACTCTCTGGATTCAAAGTGTTTTTCCTTAACGTTACTTTTTCCTCCTAAAAGCATCACACTTATTATTATTTCTAGGTTGAGTTATCTGTCGGCGTGGACCGTCACAGAGCAGTTAAATCCTGATAAGAGAGGCTATAAAGCAGTAAACAAATTAAACCAATTACACAGCAGGAGATAAAGCGAGTCTGAAGTTCACTTTATTACTCAGATTTAAAATGTAAATAAATGGGTTTAAACTAAATATTGTAGTTGTGTGTTAAAAATGTACTGTTTTATAGATACATTTATAGATACATATATATATATAGTTTATGACAGGATTCAGATGGGCAATAGTGGGATTAGATGTCATCACGACCGGCTCGTTATCGTCCGTTCACAGATAATCAGTCGGTTCAAGGATTCTTTTGGCAGCACCTTTTTGTGTCAGCATGTTCCCTTTCAAATTAAAAGCACAAGCAGGTAATGAATCGATGTAGATTCGCAGTAAAACACAGCGTCTGCACTGAAACTTATCACTGTTTTTTTTAAGGAACGCTGTCGAGAAAAGTGACATTGATGATGGAAATGTTAAAAGTACATTTGTTTAGTTGGACTCATTCTTAAATTCTTATTTCGTTGACTGAGGCCCAAATAAAGCTCAGTCCATGTTGCGCTCACAGTGATCACGTGGCGCTTTAAGGAGGTCAGAGGCCCCCCCCCCCACCACCACCGCACAGTCTTTTATTGTGAAAAGCAGAGTGAAGTCCACAGCAGAGCGGTTACATAATCCACTAAGTTTATACGTTTTCTGAGATCTGGAGATCATCACGTTGACCGACGGAGGCTACATAAGATCAGCTGCTGTCACTCCGTGTGTTCAAGTTTGCTGAAGTGGTGCACTCTGGGAAATATACACACAAGGCTTGTAGATTGAGAAACATGCAGTCGATTTTTGCAATAAATGGATTGGAAACTCCCGAGCCGGTGAAAGCTCAGGTGAAAGGTGAGTTTGAAAGAGTCTCAGGTGTTTTATAAAGAAAACATTTGAATAAGTTGTTCATAAACTGATTTAGTTTCAGATGCAGAACTTTTGTCAGAGGATTATATAAAGTATATCCTAATAAAGATTTCATGTGTAAACTATTTGAAGCAGCAGGTCACTGTAGTTTATTTATTTTTACAAGCAGCATTGTTTTTTGTTGTTTAAAAGATAAAAATGTGATATTTTAATCCACAGGACAGTGTTGAAATGAAAATGTATTGGAAATATTAAAATAAATACTGTGGCATAACAACAGATTGTGAACTTGATCATTAAACAATGTTCCACAGTGTATATATATATATATATATATATATATATATATATATATATATATATATATATTTATATATATATATCTATTTATTTATTTATGCATGAAGTAGACCATTCACCAATCATCACAGTGGGGAGAGTTGTTCTTTTTTTGTTTTATTTCATCTTCTTGTTTACATTCTTGTTTCCCCTCTGAGTCGTAGTATCACAAAGTCGGGCATTTAACAGGAATATCCCAATGACAGTAAACGAGGTAACATAGCTGTGTGACCACTGACCTGCAGGGTCCATCCCGTCATGGCTGCAGGGAACTCTGCTGAGGAACGGACCGGGCCTTTTCTCCGTGGGCAGCTCCGAGTACAACCACTGGTTTGACGGCATGTCGCTCCTTCACAGCTTCACCTTTGCCAACGGTGAGACGAAAAAAAATTAAGATTTACATGAAACATGATCTCACTGAAGGAAAGTTAAACTCGTTGCTGTGAGACTTTACCAAGAGGTGATGTTGTTTCAGGTGAGGTGACCTACAGGAGTAAGTTTCTGAAGAGTGATACGTACAAAAGGAACATCAAGGCCAACAGGATCGTCGTCTCCGAGTTTGGAACCATGATCTACCCAGATCCCTGCAAAAACATCTTCTCCAGGTACAGTCCATCCAGAATAGGTAAAGATCTGTTTCAGTCTATCCAGAATAAGTGGAGATCTGTTTTAATCCATCCAGGACCTACTTCTATGCTAACGTCAGGTTCATCTATTGGTTGTACAGGTTAACTTTTCTCAAACTCTCTATAGGGCATTCACACACCTCATCAACGTCATCCCTGACTTCACCGATAACAACCTGATCAACATCATCCGCTACGGTCAAGACTACTACGCCTCCTCCGAGGTCAACTACATGAACCAGATTGATCCCGCTACCCTTGAAACTGTCGGCAGGGTAAGTTGGTCTCCATCGCCTCCTCAAAGTACAAATACTGCCTCAAATTAATCATGTTTTCTCTGTACAACCTCGACTCCAAATTCTAGATTAACTACAGGAACCACATCGCTCTGAACCTGGCGACGGCTCACCCTCACTATGACGACGAGGGCAACACCTACAACATGGGCACCGCCATTATGGGCCTGGGCCTGCCTAAATACGTCATCTTCAAAGTCCCAGCTGATGCTTCAGGTGAGGTGGCCCACAGGAATCTGATTTGACTTCAAAACCCTCAAAGATCTGGTGTTCATGTGGATGCTGGATGTCTTTACTGCAGGAGAACTTTGTATTTTAGATTATTTACAGCGATAAAGTTACTTTATTGTACCTGAGCTCCAGAAGTCACGTTTTTATCTAAATTGTTTTATGATGCTGCAATCAGACTGTCCTGGAAACAGACGTGATATCAGTAAAGTCCTAAAAGATTGGCAGCGTGGCAGAAGATACCGTATACCGCCTGGTTTCTCTTTTTCAGACAAAAGCATATTCAATGGAGAATTAAGGATTAAAGAAGTAATATTTTGAGGAAAGGTTGTGATGCTAAGACACTTGCAGCCTCTTAGAAAGAAAACAAAACTAAGTGTCCAGCTGAGGCAGATGAAAGTCTTTAGTTCTGCAGTAATTTGGTCATAAACATGTTGACTTGATGGTGGCGCTAGATGAAAAGTCAGAGGATCAACATGAATGATGCAACCATAGAAACAGGAGACATTCCCGTTCAAACCAACGTAGCAGAACGATCAGAGCGGCGGCCTTTTGTTATGTGTACCGTTGCCATTGCGACCGTTGAAGCGGTCTAATTCATATATAAAGTAATAAAAACTTACGGCAACTCAAAGAGGTGAGGTTTTACAGTAACGACTAAAACAAGCAGTGGAGTATTAACGTTGCCAAGCTTGGAGAGTAACAACTTGTTTGGCTAATTGTCTGGAATCAGTGTAGCACAAAAGCATGGTGGAAGCTTGAGAGACTTGCAGACAACAGGCTAATTGGCTATCTTACTAATTCCACCATGCTTTAATGCTACACTGAACCTCACTCCCCACCGCTAGGAGAGGGACAAGCTAGCTCGCTAACTAGCCAGACGTTCATCTCCAGAGTTGTCAACAATCCCCAATTTTCTTTTGCACAAGTCAAATAAACATCCGATAATAATAAAAGTACTTTCAGTGTTGAGATGTATTTTTTTCCAGATAAAGAGCACAAGAAGCCGGCGCTGAGGAAAGTCCAGCAGGTGTGTTCGATCCCGTTTCGTTCCACTCTGTTCCCGAGTTACTTCCACAGCTTCGGCATGACCGACAACTACATCGTGTTCGTGGAGCAGCCCTTCAAACTGGACATCGTCAAACTGGCCACCGCCTACTTCAGAGGGGTCAACTGGGGCAGCTGCCTCAAATTTGATGAGGATGACATCGTGAGTCCCCCACTTACACTCTTATTTCCAAATGACAATGAAAGTCAATCAAACTGGATGTTGTGACGGCAAAGCAAGGCTATGGTTTAGTTATATTGTCCCCAAAAAACCTCCAGCAACACTTGTGGTATGCAGAACTTAATTGTTGGACGTGTTTCAGCTTGTGGTCCAACAATAAATGTAGTTCTATTTACTAAGTGTGGCTGGGGTTTTACTTTTTCAGACATTTAATTTTTGTCACATGACGTGTTCAAGGACCCATGGAGAGATGAAAATCTTACGATAATGAGGGTTTTTACAGCTTCTGGCTGAGATAAAGGGTGAAGTTTTGGTGATGGTTTAAATAAAACATGCTTTTCACCTGACCCAGGTGTGTTTACCGCTGACTAACCCTCCAACAGGTCTGCAGATCGACATTAGAACCGTTTGCTTTTCCTTCCCCAGACTTTGTTCCACGTCGTCAACAGAAAGACGGGACGGGCCGTGTCCACCCGTTTCTACGGCGACGCCCTGGTGGTCTTCCACCACATCAACGCGTACGAGGCCGACGGCCACGTGGTCTTCGACCTGATCGCCTACAAGAACAGCAACCTGTACGAGATGTTCTACATCCAGAACATGAGGCAGGAGACCAACGACTTCATTCAGGCTAACAAAAGATTTGCGCCGCCGGTGTGCCAGAGGTTCGTCCTGCCGCTCGACGTCCACAAGGTGAAGTCCGACTACCAAAACACACCAGAGACGACTTCTACGAGTCGCATGTGTTGACAGCTTGTGGTTCTCCAGGACGCCCCCAGAGGATCCAACTTGGTGAGCCTGACGGACACGACGGCCCAGGCGGTGATGCAGGAGAACGGCTCCGTCTACTGCCAGCCAGAAGCTCTGTTTGACGGTTCGTTAGCCGCACACCGATTTAAAAAACGTTTAATTCTTCCCGAGCTAACGAGTACCGGTTCCTCCTCAGGTCTGGAGCTGCCGGGGATCAACTACAACTTCAACGCAAAGAAGTACCGATACTTCTACGGCTCCAGGGTGGAGTGGTCGCCTCATCCCAACAAGGTGAAACACCTCCGACAACCAAAAGTGTCTGTCGATCGTTCCACCGGTTTGGTCCAGACTGAAACATCTCAAACACTCGTGTTCCCCAGAGGATGAATCCCACTTGTTGATCCTCCTGATTTTTCATTTCATGTCACCATAATTTTTTCTGTTGGTTTTAAAGTGAAATATCTCAACAAATATTAGACGCATTGCCATAAAGTTTGGGTCAGATATTTTCATGATCCCCAGAGTGTGACCTCACACACTTGACTTCCATGGCAAATTCAAGCCTCCGAGAACAAAAACTGAATTGTAGTGGACCGGCCAACAGAGCGAGCTCGAGAACGGCTTTTTAATTTGTCTAACACTTTTGTTTATGACCAAATATCTGCAAAAGTGCATTCCCATCAGCCTCTGCTGTACTTTGTAGGGGTTTGGGGGAAAAATATTGATTCTTAGATGCATGAAAAATCATGACTCAATTCTCGACATTGTGATTTCCCATAACAATTGTGACACCGAGCTGTCCGTTCCTTATCGCTGCCCCTGAGCGCAACAGACGTAAAACACATGCGTCTTCTTTAGGTTTTTGTGAAGGTACCCCCTTGGCTTAAAAGCTAACGAATGGAAGCATATCGCTTCTTCTTCTTCTTCTTCTTCCGCCCGACTCGGAAAAGGGTGATGCGAATCACAAAATAGATCGCAACTTTTTTTTGTGCAACGATTTGCGCCCCTACTCAAGTCATTGAGAACCAGAGCACTACGCTGCACACTTTGGATACCGGAGATAGACTTTCCATCTCTAGGTTTGCACGGACACAGCGACACTCTACAACCAAACCAAAGCTAAAGTCATGGAAGCACCGAGGAATGCGTGCCGATAACGGGAGGATTTGTTTGAAGAGATGCATCAAGATGAGTCGCCAGTTGTTGAGTAAATTGCATCGTAGCTCTCTGAATCGGAATAGACTTCAATTCTCTCTCGTTCGTCCAACAGATGGCCAAGTTTGACATCGTCACCCGGAGACACATGGAGTGGCAGCAGGAGAACTGCTTCCCTTCGGAGCCGGTGTTCGTGGCGTCTCCGGGCGCCGTTGAGGAAGACGACGGTGAGCAACGCCATTGCTTATCTCGGGATTAAATACCCGACCGATTCTGACCGATTTCTTTCTTTCAGGCGTGATCTTATCGTCCGTGATCTCTCCGGATCCGAACATCTCCCCGTTCATGCTCGTCCTCGACGCCAAGACCTTCGAGGAGATCGCCCGGGCCTCCATCCCGGCCAACGTCCACATGGACCTTCACGGACATTTCATCCCGGCCGCCGTCTGACGGCCAAAACAAACCCGCTGGATTCAGTATTTATTCTAATTTTATTCTCGTGAAGAGAAGGTTCAGTTCTCCTTTGTTTTGTTTATTTAAACATTCTTAATTTTGTAATGCATTCTACAAGAGATGTGTTAAAGTTTAGGCAGATATCCATGAAATGTCCTGCTCCCCAGAGGATGTACCCGTTTAAAGTCCCATCCTCAGGACAGATTTTTTGCACAGAAAGATATATTTTTTAAGACATTTGTTTTATTTAGATCTAATCTGTATTAGAAATGTCTGTTTTCCACTAAAGCCAATAGTTAAAACATTGATCTCTATTTTATTGGACTGAGTTTGTCAGTATATTTATACACGTATATATTTATTTATATAAATATATGTATAAAAATATAAATATATATATTTATATACGTATATATTTATTTATATAAATATATGTATATATATATTTATATACATATATTTATATAAATATATGTACAAATATATATATTTATATATATATATATATCCTGAATTCAGGCAGCAGATACTCAAATAAAATGAGACAAACGGCCAAATGTGTTCATGTTTTACATTAAAACTTCATTTTAATAATTACAATCAGCCCAAGGCTTAAACTGTGCTGTTGACATTTGCTGTTGAGTAGAAATATGTTAATTGTAATGGGAAACTAAAACTCTTTCAATGCTTTGATTACATTTTTCTGGAATGATATTTATCTCGATTTGTAAGTTAGAAGTTACTATTAACAGTAACAGCTATCCGTCTCTAATTTCATGTCTTTTAATTGTCCAGGTCTCAAACTGCAATGTAAAAATGTTAAAACCCTGAAATCAGCTGCTGTGATTGTTTCCTCTCCGCTGAACACCGAGTAATAAACACATTTATACATCACAGTTTGTAAACAATACACTTTAATTCTTTCTTTTTTCTATTTGCATTGCAAATATTTTTGCAAAGTCAGAAGCCGGGTAGTTTTTGTCAGAAACGGATCTGGTTTCATCTCTTTGTCTGTGTAATATATATATACACAGTATATATAGATTTTCATAAATATATATATTTATAAATAAATACATATTTATATTACGTAATACAACAAAATAAAACGTATTCTTAATACTGTAATTTAAACGTTTCAGACTATGAAAGTCTGCGGCTGTCGATAAATTAATTTAAATTAAATTTGTGTGTTTATGTTTGACAAGGATTTAAAAAAAAAATCACTTTTTTTTCAGGTTTAAAAATGCAAAATATGATTGACAAATATTATTTTGCAGTTCTGCATTTTAAACTAAATTGTATTTGCAAACTAGACTTTTGCATTTAAATTTGAAAGAATGTTGATTTTTGCAGAATTATTTGTGAAATCTTGTTTTCACATGAAGAAACATAATTCAAATTCAAATGCAAAAGTTCAGTTTGTAACTTCATTTTCTTTGTAAAGATCAAGAAATAAAAAGCTTCTCAAACAACAGCATTCTTTATGTACGCGACAGTCGTAGAGTTTCTTCTTCTGAACAGAGAACAGAAGTGAAAGCTCTTCATGTTTCATCAGAATCAGAGTTTATTACATCAGCAGAAACAGTTTAAAATCTTCCGTCATTCAACCCGAGTCTTTAAAGTCTTTAAAGTCAACGACGCCGCTTCAATGATTTTTTTGTCTTTTGTGAAAACCAGAAAAAAATACGTTTTTTACGTCCTCCTCTTCCAGCCCCGCCGCTGCTCAATACAAATCCCATAATGCACCTGTGTTTGGCTGCACATTGGCTCCTCGTTAAGTCTGGTGAAGGAGAAAAGAGGGCGGAGCCTGGGACACAAAGCCACAAACCAGAGAAGAAGAAATAATAACAACGTTGATGCTGAAAAACAGGCACGTTGGAATACTGTGTGTGTGTGTGTGTGTGTGTGTGTGTGTGTGTGTGTGTAGTGTGTTAACTTTCACTGTTGCACAACAGCGGAAAAAACAGTTTGTTTCTCACAGAAAAACACTTTTCTTTCAGTTTTTAGTTTTGTCCCTTTCCCTTTTCCAGCATTGTCTACGGGAGGAAGTGTGTGTGTGTGTGTGTGTGTGTGTGTGTGTGTGTGTGTGTGTGTGTGTGTGTGTGTGTGTGTGTGAGAGGTCCCTCAGATGATCTCAAAGGTCTTCTTCAGCTCCATGATCAGCTGCCAGTCGGTTTTCTGCATCTCGTCTCTGAACCAGTTCTTCAGAGCGTCGATGGACGCCCGCGTGATCTGAGAAACACACAGAAACGCATCACTTCCTGCTGGTGTTTCACAATAAAAGCCCGTCAGACTGAAAACTATGATCAGTCATTCAGAGGTCTGGATGTTATGTCACTGATTGATTCATTGATACGGTTTCATTATCATAATTAAAATAAATTAATTGAAAATGTTAAAATAAAAGTATATGAATTAATTCAAATATATATATATATATATATATATATATACATATATATATATATATATATATATATACACATATATATATATATATATATATATATATATATATATATATATATATACACATATATATATATATATATATACATATATATATATATACATATATATATATATACATATATATATATGTATATATATTTATCAAATTGTATTTCAAAATAAATTACTGAATTAGTTAAAAATATATAAGAAAATATATATTAATTAATGAGATAATTTCATGAATACAGAAATTAAGTAATTAAAAGTTATAAATTAATTAAAAATAAATAAATTACTAATTGAAAAAAATAATGTTACAAAAAATAAAATTAAAATATGATGAATAAATCCCATAAATTGAATCAATTAATTATAAACACAAATTCATTAAAAACGCTGCAGGTGTTTTCTCGACTCAACTCAACTTAAATTCTCCTCCTCCTCCTCCTCCTCCCCCTCCTCCTCCCCCTCACCTTGCTGACGATGAAGTCGGTGGCTTCAAAATGTCGTCCGTACATCTTGGGCGACTCTCCTGGAACGGGTTCTATCTTGATGCAGATCTCTTGACCCTTCTTAGCGCTCTCCACAGACTTGTGGTTCATCTCGATGCTCGTCACGATGCCGATGTCCACGAACTGACAACACAAGGAGAGCAACACACTTTATTTTGAAAGGGTGTGGGATGGGGGGGGGCGAGGGGGGTGAAAAAGAGGAGGAAAAGGGGGAGGAGGAAAGACAGGGGGAGGAAGAGGAGGTGGAGGAGGAGAAAGAGGAGGAGGTGGAAGAGAAAGGAAGAGGAGGAAGAAGAGGGGGAGGAGGAGGAAAGACAGGAGGAGGAAAAGGAGGTGCAGGAAGAGGAGGAGGAAAGACAGGAGGAAGAGGAGGTGGAGAAAGAGGAGGAGGAACAGGTGGAAGAGAAAGAGGTGGAAGAGAAGGAGAAAGAAGAAGAGGGGGAGGAAGAGGAGGAGGAGGACGAAGAGGTGGAGGAGAAAGAGGAGGAGGAAGAGAAAGAGGTGGAAGAGAAAGGAAGAGGAGGAAGAAGAGGGAGAGGAGGAGGAGGAAGAAGAGAAAGGAGGAGGAAGAAGAGGGGGAGGATGAAGAAGAGAAAGGAGGAGGATGAAGAAGAGAAGGAGGATGAAGAAGAGGAGGAGGGGAAGGAGGAGGAGGAAGAAGAGAAAGGAGGAGGATGAAGAAAAGGAGGAGGATGAAGAGGAGGGGGAAGAGGAAGAAGACAGAGGAGGAGGAGGATGAAGAAGAGGGGGAGGAAGAGGAGGTGGAGGAGGAGAAAGAGGAGGAGGTGGAAGAGAAAGGAAGAGGAGGAAGAAGAGGGGGAGGAGGAGGTGGAAGAAGAGAAAGGAGGAGGAAGAAGAGGGGAGGATGAAGAAGAGAAAGGAGGAGGATGAAGAAGAGGAGGAGGGGAAGGAGGAGGAGGAAGAAGAGAAAGGAGGAGGATGAAGAAAAGGAGGAGGATGAAGAGGAGGGGGAAGAGGAAGAAGACAGAGGAGGAGGAGGATGAAGAAGAGGGGGAGGAAGAGGAGGTGGAGGAGGAGAAAGAGGAGGAGGTGGAAGAGAAAGGAAGAGGAGAAAGAAGAGGGGGAGGAGGAGGAGGAGGAGGAAAGACAGGAGGAGGAAGAGGAGGTGCAGGAAGAGGAGGAGGAAAGACAGGAGGAAGAGGAGGTGGAGGAAGAGGAGGAGAAAGAGGAGGAGGAACAGGTGGAAGAGAAAGGAAGAGGAGGAAGAAGAGGAGGAGAAAGAAGAAGAGGGGGAGGAGGAGGAGGAAGAGGAGGAGGAGAAAGAGGAGGAAGAGGTGGAGGAAGAGAAGGAAGAGAAAGAGGTGGAAGAGAAAGGAAGAGGAGGAAGAAGAGGGGGAGGAGGAGGAAGAAGAGAAAGGAGGAGGATGAAGAAGAGGAGGAGGGGGAAGAGGAAGAAGACAGAGGAGGAGGAGGATGAAGAAGAGGGGGAGGAGGAGGAAGAGGAGGTGGAAGAGAAAGGAGGAGGAGAAAGGATGAAGAGGAGGAGTTAGAGTGGGGGTCTTACTCCTTTACTGGGGACACAGAGGGGGGTCCCCTGCCTCAGGACTCCGGCCTCGATGGTGACCCCCATCACGATCGGGTCTCTGGAGTTAAAGATGAACTGAGGAAGAACTTTAAGCTTCGCTGGGAAAACTGCAATATTCCTAGAAAACACGTTAAAAACCTCATCATTCATCTCCTGCAGTACTTAAACACAGAGTATACAGAGTGGAGCGTGTACTGGTACTCGTCCTGCAGTACTTGAACACAGAGAACAGAGTAGTATACAGAGTGGAGCGTGTACTTGTACTCGTCCTGCTTGGCCTTCTTGTAGTCCTCTCTGAACTTGGTGAAGGAGTCAAACAGATGGTAGATGATCTCGGCCCAGAAGATCCGGACTCCCAGACTGTCGGCCATCTCCTGACTCTCCCTCTCCACCTTCACGTCGAAGGCCAGGATCACTGCGTACCTGTGGGTATTTTAAATATAAATACACACGTATACACGGATGTGTGTGTGTGTGTGTGTGTGTGTGTGTATTCGGGGACGTACTGCAGGTCGTGCTCCAGCATGGTGGACGCCTTCATCACGTCCTTCTTGTGAACTGGACCGATGTTGATGCCGGCGTACTGCAGAGACACACAAGAGGTCAACTTCCTGCTGCTTTTCAGAGTAAAATACCCCGATTACACACACACAGAGAGAGAGATTTAAATGCACAGCTGTAGTATCAGGAGACAGACAGACAGACAGACAGGTACTCACAGGGACCTTAGAGGTCCTCAAGAACTCCAGCAGAGCCTCCAGGGAGCCCAGTGTTGACGCCTGAACATAAACTCCTTTCTCCTCCAGTTTGATGCAGCTCAGAGTCTGTTTGAGCTCCCGGATCAGTTCATCCTGGAACCAGCAGACAGACAGACAGTCAGCACACTGGGAGACACACACACTCCTGTAGGTGTGTGTGTGTGTGTGTGTGTGTGTGTGTGTGTGTGTGTGTGTGTGTGTGTGTTACCCTCAGCACTGGGATCTCATCCTCCTTGTGAGCCACCAGCAGAGGGAGTCCTGCCAGAGTCTTCTCCAGGTCTTTACCCAGAATCTTCACTCCCTGAGCCGTACACACCTCCTTGTGCTTCTCATACTGGTTCTGAACCAACCAACCAATCACAGGATCAATACATCAATTAACCAATTAACCAATCACAGGATCAATACATCAATTAACCAATTAACCAATCACAGGATCAATACATCAATTAACCAATCACAGGATCAATACATCAATTAACCAATCACAGGATCAATACATCAATTAACCAACCAACCAATCACAGGATCAATACATCAATTAACCAATTAACCAATCACAGGATCAATACATCAATTAACCAATTAACCAATCACAGGATCAATACATCAATTAACCAATTAACCAATCACAGGATCAATACATCAATTAACCAATCACAGGATCAATACATCAATTAACCAATCACAGGATCAACACATCAATTAACCAATCACAGATACTTTAGGACACAGGAGAAAGAGGAGGAGGAGCTAGAAGAAGTGGAAGAGAAGGAGGCGAGAGAAAGAGAAAAAGGAGGACGAAGATGGAAGAGGAGGACAAGGAGGAAGAGAAAGGAAGAGGAAAGGAGGAGGAAGAGAAGTACGAAGACTAAAGAGGAAGGAGGAAGAGGACAACAAGAAGGAAGAGGATGAGTAGGAAGAGGAGGAGAGAGGAAGAGGAAAGAGGGAGGAAGAGGAGGAATAAGGAGGAAGAGGACGAAGAAGAAGAGGAAGAGGAGGATGATGAGGACGAGGAGGAGGACAAAGAAGAAGAGGAGGAAGAACCCCAGACCTCTCTCAGGTCTTTTATTTTGAAGCTCACCTTGACTCTGAGCTCCTTCAGAGGGGGGGGCAGCAGCAGCCCCCGTATCTGCGTTACGATTGGTCCCTCCACCCCCGGAACGATGATGGTCTCTCCCTCCCTCAGGACCCCGTTGATCAGGATCACGTCTATCGTTGTCCCCATACCGGGAAGAGCTTTCACCTGGAAACATGGACTTCATCATGAGACCACTCGGTGGACCGGTGGAGACAGACAGACAGACAGACAGACAGACAGACAGACAGACACCCCGTCTCACCTCCATGACCTGGGCCCTCAGCTCGTCACAGTGAGCTAGCCTACGAGCTAACATGGTCTGGGTGAGCTCCACCAGCAGGGCGATGAGGTTCCCCATCCCGTCTCCGCTGTGGGCCGAGGTGGGAACCAGAGACACGAAGGTCCGCGGGTCTTTGTTCTCGAAGAACAGGGCGGCGTTGAGACCCTGAGAAGAACCCCAAAAAAGAAGCGCATGATTTATTAAAAACAATCCCCGAAAAACCCCTCGTTATGGTAGGATTTACATCTCTCCCACGGTCCTCGAACACATCCTGGCTTTCATCTAAAACACTCGATATACTTGATTTCTACGTCTACGAACCAATCAGATAGCTCGACATACAACACATGTGAAAAGGAGCTCTGCGATTGGTGGATTGAGCGATGATGTCACACCTGCTGAGCGAACTCCACGATGACAGCCTTCACTCGCTCGTCAAACTCGTCCTTCGTGTTCTTCTTCTGCTTCTTCAGCGTCGACACCACGTCCGTCTCTGGACTCCTCTTCCAGTCATAGAGACGGTCAACCTGAGGAAGAGGAGGAGGAGCAACACAGTGAGGAGGAAGAAGAGCAGGAGCAACACTGTGAGGAGGAGGAGGTAGGGGAGGAAGAGGAGGACGAGGAGGAGGAGCAACACAGTGAGGAGGAGGAGGTGGTAGGGGAGGAAGAGGAGGACGAGGAGGAGCAACACAGTGAGGAGGAGGAAGAAGAGGAGGACAAGGAGGAGGAGCAACACAGTGAGGAGGAGGAGGTAGGGGAGGAAGAGGAGGAAGATGAGGAGAAGGAGCAACACAGTGAGGAGGAGGAGGTAGGGGAGGAAGAGAAGGACGAGGAGGAGGAGCAACACAGTGAGGAGGAGGAGGAGGTAGGGGAGGAAGAGGAGGACGAGGGGGAAGAGCAACACAGTGAGGAGGAGGAAGAAGAGGAGGAGCAACACAGAGGAGGAGCAACACCGTGGGGAGGAGCTGGTAGGGGAGGAAGAGGAGGACGAAGAGCAACATAGTGAGGAGGAGGAAGAAAAGGAGGACGAGGAGGAGGAGCAACACCGCGAGGAGGAGGAAGAGGACAAGGAGGTGGTGACCCACCTTGTTGAGGGCCACGATGAAGGGACACTTCTTCTCCTTCAGCAGGTTGATGGACTCCAGCGTCTGAGGCTCCAGACCGTGCATGATGTCCACCACCAGGATGGCGATGTCACACAGAGAGCTGCCTCTGTTCCTCAGGTTACTGAGGGAGGAGCATCACAACCTGGGTCACTTCAGAACATCACAACCTGGGTCACTTCAGAACATCACAACCTGGGTCACTTCAGAACATCACAACCTGGGTCACTTCAGAACATCACAACCTGGGTGACCTCACACTATACTTAACAATGTATACACTGTGGTATCAGTACTTCTACTGTAACAGTGTAGTGTTAGTACTGGTGGTGTTAGTACTGGTGGTGTTAGTACAGGTGGTGTTAGTACAGGTGGTGTTAGTACTGGTGGTGTTAGTACTGGTGGTGTTAGTACTGGTGGTGTTGGTACCTGAAGGACTCGTGTCCCGGTGTGTCGATGATCAGCATCCCGGGGATCCGGAGGTTTTCTTTTTCAAACTGAACCAACGACATTGAGATCAAAAGGTCAACAACGCGGTCACAGAATGACATCATCGATACGTTACAATCAGTGACACCATCGATACGTACGTTCTTCACCATCCTCGTCTGCTCCTCGATCGTCTCCTTGGGGACGTTGGTGGCTCCTATCTGCTGAGTGATTCCTCCGGCCTCTCCGTCCTGAACGTTAGTGTGTCTCAGCTACACACACACACACACACACACACACACACACACACACACACACACACGGTTATCACGGGACCACCAGAAACAGAAGTAAACAGGAAGTAAACAGGAAGTGGGTGCTCACCTTGTCCAGGATCTTGGTCTTCCCCGTGTCCACGTGTCCCAGCACACACACCACAGGAGACCTCAGCCTGTCCAGGTCGATGTTCTTCATGTTGTCTGCTCTCCTTTTCTATGGAAACGCACAGGAAGAGGAGGAGTCAGAGGCGGAGTCTCACCGTCCATGTCCTTCTCCTCCTCCTCCTCCTCCTCCTCCTCTCACCTCGATCCTCCTCTTGGCTCGGTCGTACAGACGCTCGTCCTTCGTCCTCCCGTCGTCGTCCTCACTCGAGCTGCTGTCGTCCTCGCTGTCCTTCGCCCTCCTCTTCCCGTGGCTCGTCGTCTCCTTCGTCGCCTCCTTCTCCTCCTCGCTTTCCTCCTCGTCGTCTTCCTCCTCCTCATCCTCCTCCTCCTCGTCCTCCTCCTCGTCTTCGTCACTGCCCGTAGGATGAGGAGCTCCGGTGTCCTCCTTCACCTCGATGTGGACTTTCTTCAACTCTGAGACAAGAGAGGGTATTAGTACTTATAGTACGACGACTGCAGTATTGGTGGTATTTAATACTTCATTGCTCCTCCTCCTCCTCACCTTTCTCTTCATCGGTGGCGATGGCCTCCCAGTCGTCTACTGCCGGCTCTGGTTTCACCTCTGACCACAGAAGAAGAGATGAGGACAGACGGACAAAAAGGAAAACAGGAGGACAGAAGGACAGAGAGGAGGAAAGGAGACAAGGAGGAAAGATGGACAGAGAGGAGGAAAGGAGACAAGGAGGACAGACGGACAGAGAGGAGGAAAGGAGACAAGGAGGAAAGATGGACAGAGAGGAGGAAAGGAGGAAAGATGGACAGAGAAGGAAAGGAGACAAGGAGGAAAGATGGACAGAGAGAGGAAAGGAGACAAGGATGGACAAAGAGGAGGAGGACATAAGATGAAGTGTTTGTCACGAGGATAGATCACTCCTCCTGACTCCTCACTCACCTGTCTCTGGAGGCGGCATCACGGCCGGCGTCTCGGCCTCTGTTTCCATGGCAACAGGCTCGGGCGTCTCCGGGATCGGCGAGGTCACCTCTGAGGTTTCTGTGAGGACGGTTTCATATTTATACCCACTTATACACGTGTGTGTGTATATATATATATATATATATATATATATATATATATATATATATATATATATATATATATATATACACACACACACACACACACACTGTATGTGTGTATAAATAG
>NW_027176267.1:557500-590919 GCF_023349555.1 Cebidichthys violaceus
ATTTTGTGTGTATAGTAGTAGTATTTTGTGTATATAGTAGTAGTATTTTGTGTGTATAGTAGTATTATTTTGTGTTGTGTAAATAGTAGTATTATTTTGTGTATATAGTAGTATTATTTTGTGTTGTTTATATAATAGTATTATTTTGTGTTGTGTATATAGTAGTATTATTTTGTGTATGTAATAGTATTATTTTGTGTATATAGTAGTATTATTTTGTGTATATAATAGTATTATTTTGTGTATTTGCTGTAGTTACACCAGACGACCAGCAGGAGGCTCCGCCCACCACCAGCAGAGTTAACCTGCTCACCTGCGTTGTACTGATGCACCAGTGCCTCCAGTAGCTCCTCCCACCGCAGCGTGGGGGCGTGGTCTAGCAGGTTGGTGACGGGCGATGGCACGCTGGGCGTGGCATTGCTATGGATACCGGGACAAGAGGGGCGGAGCAAAGCGGCGAGGGCGGAGCGGTCGGCGGAGTGCAGCAGGGTGCAGTGGTGGTACGACGACTTCCTGCTCAGCCGGGACGCACTTCCTGTCAACGACATCAAGTTTATCGGTACGTGTTTCTGCCGCAGTGCACTCTGGGATATGTAGTCGTCCTACCAGAGATCTTGAAGTGTCCGTTGAGCAGAATGTCGAAGCGCTCGGTGGCGCGGACGTCCAGCTCCGGACAGATCCTCCTCAGGGCCTCCGTGATGACCCTCAGGTTCCTCTGACGGTCGTACGTCTTCTTGGAGGAGAAGAACGTCAGGTTGAGGTTCCCGAGGTCGTGGAACACGGTTCCGCCGCCGCTCCGCCGGCGAGCCAGAGGGACGCCGGCGCTCCTCATGGCCGGCAGGTTGCACTCATTCCAGGGGTTCTGGTGGCGCCCGATGACCACGGCCGGCCGGTTCCTCCACAGCAGCAGGACGCCGCGGCGCTCCAGGTCCACGTTGGCGTCGATCCAGTCCTCCAGAGCCAGGTTCTGGAACACGTCGGTGGACCGGGACTGCAGGACCAGGTCCCCCCCGCCGCCGATGGAGGCGGAGCTTGTCCGAGCCGGCTGGAGGACACCTGAGCGGCTTCTGCAGAGAGACAACGTCCTCCTGATGTGGGACATCATGGCGTCCTTTAACAGCTCCTAGCTCCAGATGTTGGACATCTGGACACCAGGAATAAGAATAAATAAAAAAATATTTCAGTACACTTTAAGTACCAAAAGTAAAAGTACACATTCAGCAGAATAATGTACATAATATTACTGACTTGGTCATCATTCATCACTTTATACATCTCAAATAATACATCATCATTTAGTAGTTCACTATATTTATATTTAATGATCTTTATGTTTAACTAAATCAAAAATCAAAAAGTACAATATGTACCTCTGAGATGTAGTATAAAGGAGCAGAACATAGAAGTACTCAAGAAAGTACAAGAACCTTGAATGTGTACAGTGTACTTTATATTTCATGAATAAACTACCGAGAATATAATGTCAACAACGTCCTGCAGTTAGCTTAGCTGTTAGCACAACCTCTGTTTGTTAGCATTAGCATTAGCTGTAGCATTAGCATTTAGCTCCGCCGTAAACTCACTGAAAACCAAATCAGCTTTAACTATTCATATTTTATTATTTATAATTATTAATATTTTACTGAACAACCGTTTGTTAACAGTTATATCCATACATATATGTGTGTATAAATAAAACAATATTATGGTCTGTTTTACTAGCTGACCTGAACCGAAGAAGGGAGACCGGTGAAAGGACGGATAATTAACTTCCGCTATCAAACTTCAGAATAAAAGCGACAGGCAGAATAAAACGCATTGGTTGTGTGGAGTTGCCCCTCGTTCTTCGACTTTATTCTGAAGGGTAAAACAATCACATGAAGCGCATAATATTCCGGTTTGTAACTGACCTCGGTCCATCACTTTGAAGGCACCGTGCTCCGCTGGTGATCTGCCTGAGAAAGGTTCCGACCACAAGGAAACGGTTGTTTTATTGAACAAATAATTTACAAACATTTAATGAAAACTCCTAAAAACTCCTTTTTTTTGCGAAAAGATTTGTATCAATAATATTAATACAAATCTAGTTTCTGTAGTTTAATTTACAATAAAGTCTTTATTCAGGTTCCTGTAATTTGTTTAAAAATAAATATATATAGATATATATATATATATATATATATATATATAATTGTACAACAAACACTTTATTTCAGTGACTATATAAGGCTTTGAACAGTTAGCATTTGCATTTGTTTATATATTAACCTTCTATTTTAATTTGATATTTTCCACAGTAATTATTGTTTTACTGTTTTTACTTTTAATCACCTTTCGTTAGCATGTCCTCTCTAATACCTGTCGTATCTACTGCTGTGTTTTTAATCTGTACTATTGTTTAATTATGTGCTACTACCTCTGCATCTATAAAGTATCTACATATCATCTTAATTTGTTGGAGCTCTTCCGTCTCATCGTCATCATGAGGAAGAAGCAGACAGTCGACCAGAGAGAGGAAGAGCATGTGACCACATCCTGACAACACACACACACACACACACACACACACACACACACACACACACACTCACAGAGTCAGTCAGTTGCAGTCGATGATGTTTCAGGTGAGAGGTGATGTTATTTTGAGCTAAACGTTGACGTTACATCGATGTTATTCCCTGATTGTTCTTATTCATGATTTGTACTTTTAATCATCATGTACGACACTGAAAACATTTCATGCTTATTGAAGTTTTAGGATTGAAACGATGACTTGTTGACAGAACTGATGAACGTTTTTAATCTTCTGAATGATGTAAAGTAACAAACTAAAAGTAGAATATCTAATAATTGTGCAAAATTAAGTTTTCACATCTGAATCTAGAAGGTGTCCCTTTAAGAGAAGTTGACTTGTATCCGTCTCTGGGTGTGAATTCTTAGAAGTGTCCTCTTATCACACTTATTCACACTTATTCACACACACACACGCACACACACACACACACACACACATGTAGCTGCTGTGAGGTCTGCATGTCATTAGTAATAAAATAATCTAGTTTCTATGTTCCGTTTAAAATCAATAGAAACGCTGAAACTTGATAAACTTGATGAACAAGTTTCTCTGCGCTGAATTTCTTGTTTATTACATAAAATGTTACTAACCTGACTTCCTTTGTGTCTTTCTGCAGATCCTCAGATTCACATGAACACACACACACACACACACACACACACACACACACACATAATCATGCACATAAACACACTCAGTGTTAACAGGTGTGTGTGACATCATGTCTGACTGGTGGCCATTTTCCTCCTCCCCTCCTCCTCCCATCATCCATCACTCCTCTCCATCCCAGTCATCTCCCTTCACCTCCCCTCACCTTGCACCTCATCCTCAGGTTACCTCCCCTCATTATGCACCTCATCTCCAGGTAACCTCCCCTCACCTTGCACCTCATCCTCAGGTAACCTCCCCTCATCTTGCACCTCATCCCCAGGTAACCTCCCCTCATCTTGCACCTCATCCCCAGGTAACCTCCCCTCACCTTGCACCTCATCCCCAGGTTACCTCCCCTCATCTTGCACCTCATCTCCAGGTAACCTCCCCTCACCTTGCACCTCATCCCCAGGTAACCTCCCCTCACCTTGCACCTCATCCCCAGGTTACCTCCCCTCATCTTGCACCTCATCCCCAGGTAACCTCCCCTCATCTTGCACCTCATCCCCAGGTTACCTCCCCTCATCTTGCACCTCATCCCCAGGTTACCTCCCCTCACCTTGCACCCCAGTCCCAAGAAACCTCCCCACACCAGCACCACCTCTACAATTCCGACCCAGGTTTCGATAATCCAGTTTGGAGCAGAGCTGAACCACCTTCTGAACTTTCCTACCTGCTCAAGAGCTTCGGATACCAGGTAAGACAGTCACCCATTCTTTTCCAACAAAAAAACAGAAGCAGAAATGCAGCTGATTATTGATCACAACAATATTATGTATCTGGGTCCAAAACAGAACCAGACCACTGCCCACCTGGATCTCCAGAACCAGAACCAGTTCAGTACCGGTGTGGCTCACCACCAAGATGAATGGGAGAACCCACACAGGCTGCCCTACAACACTCACACACACCTCTCCAGTGGCATCTATGGACCGGGTAGCTCGTCTGGTCCACTTGAGGGCACCTGGAGGCCAACTCCCCCCCAGCTGCAGTGCCCTCCACTGGGCCCCATGACTGGAGGAGTCGCCCTGGGGAGATGGAGCCCCATGGAGTTCAACTCCCCATCCGCTGAAGACTTCTCCAGCACCCAGTTCTTCCATGACAGTTACCACGATGACTATGCGCCCCAGCCCTTCTGCAGCCCCACCACCCCTGGTCCGAGTCCTCATTACCCACAAACCCCAACTTTCTCCAGCCCCGGTCCTCAAATGCATCCCAGGACAGAGAGACTAGATTTTAACATACAACAGCTGAGCAGAGATGAAACCCTCAGCTGTCTGCACCACCCGCATCAGACATCCAGACGCCTCCAGCAGAGCAGAAGTGAGCTGATCCAGGACCAGACGGGTCTCCTCGACACCACCGACAGCTGTTTCTCTCCACATGGTGGAGGCCAGGACGTCAACATCTCTGCCCAGTCTCCAGGCCTCTCTGCTGGGCCGAGCTGGAGAGAGGAGAGTGGAGGAAGAGGAGGAAGAGGAGGAAGCAGAGGAGGAAGGAGAAGAGGAGGTGGAGATGCACAAAAAGTAATCAAAGTTCTTAATTGTAATCATGCTAATTTGAAAATGAGTGAGTAAATAGGAAAACTAAAGAGAGTAAGGAAATACATAAAATAGGAAGTATGTAATATAAGTAGGTACGTAAGTAAGTGCATTAATACATGTTTATATAAATAAATGCATAAAGAAGTAAATAATTGAAATAGTTAACAAAACAATATATTATACCATCAGTTTTGGCCGTATTTTATTATTAAATTGATTTAAATCGTTTCTGTTCATTTTCAGATGAAACGACCACAACCTGAAACCATCACCCAGGTTCTAAAGTCGAGGTAACCTGAATGACAATGAGAGGATGATGATGATGATATAATGTGACCTATTCTAACCTGTGTGTGTGTGTGTGTGTGTGTGTGTGTGTGTGTGTGTGTGTGTGTGTGTTATAGGCTGCTGTGTATGGTGTGTAAGCGTGATTTCAGGAGTCTGCCGGCGTTGAACGGACACATGCGTTCCCACAGCGGCTCCAGATCAGCGACATGCTTGAACCCAGCGGTCCGACCCTCCGTCTCAATGGTGATGCCCGTCTCCGTGCCCGTCCAATCCGGAGGCCCGGCCGAGCCGTGTCGGGTTGGACAGAGGAGGAGGTGCGGACGCCCGCCTCCGACCGCCGAAGGCGGAGCGCCGCTGTACCGCAGCCTGTTGCGCCAAGAGGAAGAAGAGGAAGAGGACGGTGATAAGGCAGGTGATGACGGTGCACACTACACCCCTCCGCCCGTGTTGTGTCCCATCAGGGCGGGGCCGGGGTTGTACTGCTCCCTCGCCACCAGGGGGCAACAGAGAGTCCAGACTGTGAGGCTGAACAACAACAACCACAGTAAGTAAAAACAAGTCCTGCTAGCGACACCAAGAAGCAGGAAGTGGTGTTAAACTTTCTGCGTGTGATTGGCAGAAGGACTCGTGGCGACGGCCTCCCCTCCTGCCAGGACACTAATCAATAAGCCGTACGTAAAACATCATTTAACAACAAACACATGTTTTTCTCACAATGCTGATGATGCTTTTTCCAACACTGAGCCTGTCAATCACAGGCGGATCAATGAAGGGCGGCGCTTCCAGGCGGAAATCCCGCCGCTGCGCGTTCGAAAAGATGCAGACTCCGACTCCCACAATGCATTGCTGCTGTGGACGCCATGGGACGAGCTGGAGCGTCCCGTCAGTCAACACAGAGGTGAGACAAACACACAAATGTTCTTGTTGTAATCATGATTAGCTTTGGACAATTGTTTGACCGACGCCTTCTCTGTCCAGTTGAAGCTCTGTTGACGATGGCTCGCTCCAGCGTGGTGCCAGGGGGCGGGGCCAGCCCAGAGGTTGCTCTTGATGTCCTATCAGAGTGCAGAGGAGACTTCCTGGTAAAATCTCATTGGCTGTTGATCCAAACTGTGAGATGAGGATAGAATAGGCATCATTTAGGAAATAAGAAGTCAACAACTTTGGGTCTCTTCTTTTAGCTAGCATTTTCCACCTGCTTCCAGTCTTAATGCTAAGCTAGGCTAAGCATGTCCTCACATCAGCCCCAAACTCAGACCAACAAGTCTCAAGTTAGGTCCCGAGTCAGATCCTGAGTAAAGACCCAAATATAGTCTAAAGCATTGACCATCATGTCCTGAATCAAGTCTAAATTCTAGTCTTCAGTCAAGACTAACAAGTCCAAAGTCAAAAACCAAGGCCAGACCCAAGGCCAGTCCCAAGTCAAGACCAACAAGGCCCGAACAACAAGTCCCAAATAAAGTCCTTAGCCAAAACCAGCAAGACCTAGGTCAAGTCTTAAGTAAAAACCAACAAACCCCAAGGCATGTCCAGAAGGTCCAAAGTCAGGATCAACAATGCTAGACCAACAAATCCCAAGTCAAGATCAATAACTTTAGACCAACAAATACCAAGGCAAGTCCCAAGTGATGTGAGGGTCCTGGGACTGAGGATGTTGCATGTGTACAGATTGTAAAGCCCTCTGAGGCAAATTTGTGATTTTGTGATTTTGGCAACACAAAATAAATTGAATTGAATTGAAAGTCAAGATCAACAAGACTCAAGTCAAGATCAATAAGTTTAGACCAACAAGTCCCAAGCCAAGTCCTTACCCAAAACAAGCAAGACCTAGTTAAAGTCTTCAGTAAAGACCAACAAATCCCAAGTCCAGGCAGCCCTAAAGCAGGATTAAGTTAAGTCCCAAGCTGAAACAAACAATTCTTAAGTCAAGTACCAGGCCAAGACCAACTAGTCCAAAATCAAGAGACTAGCATTCTTAAAAAACGAATAAGACATAAGAGTTTTTGTGTCTGAGTGTCCGAGCTTCCTTTTTCACTTTAGTTTTCCAAATCAACAATAGCCGCAGTGACACTGAGGTCTTTGTTTTTGTTCCTCCAGCTGACGGTGGAGAAGCTGCTGTCACCGCCTGAAACCTCCAACAACCACCACTCAGCTCAACGGCGTCCAGGTACATACTCTGTTTTACACCTGCAACACATCAATGTTTCATGGAGTGGAAACAAAGTGAATTCACTCCTGATTCTAAATGTGTGTTACAGTCGTCAGTTGGAGCGCTGCAGAGATGAGGTTGCTGGTTAAATCCCTGCAGCGTCACCAGAAAGACTTCAGCAGAATCCAGAAAGCCGTGAGTTAACACATAAAACGACGACAGCTCAAGTGTGTAACACTCTGTGTGTAACACTCTGTGTGTAATCTCGTGTTATTATGTGTTCAGGTTCAGACTAAGTCACTTTCTCAGTGTGTGGAGTTCTATTATCTGTGGAAGAGGAAGCTGAGTCTGAGCGCGAGGACCCCGGCTGGGCTGACCGTCTCTCTGCCCGACACAAATGTAAGAAAAAAGAGAACTTTATTTTGAAGTTAACTTAAGTTAAAAAACTTAACTGAACACACGTGAGGCTCAACCAGAGGTGGAAAGTAACAAAGTACATAAAAAACACAAAAGTACTGCACGTAAGTGCAATTTTGAGGTACTTTCTCCATTTCATGCAACTCTCTACTTGTAAAAGGTTAGTATTCTACTTTGTACTGCACTGCAGTTATTTTTAGTTACTTTATACATTAATACAATATTTAATCAACTAATCAGTGATGATGTATTGTTATAGATTAAACTATTATATTAAGTCATTAAAATCAACTCCAATCTTGAAACATATGAATGTATATTGAAATGGACTTGAAATGAAAGGACTTTATGTCCTTTAATGCATGTTATTGACGGTTTACAACCGTATTTTGACAGTTGACACAGTTTGAGTCGGTCGCTTTACTTTAGTGAACACAAATGAAACTGAATGAATTAAAAAACCACCGAAACCAAATTCTTGGCAACACGCCACACACACTGAAGCTTAAAAATACACACAACGAAACACACACTTCCTGTTAGGGCCGTCACGTTTCTGAACAAACTGTGACTTGACATTTAACTTGTGTGTGTGTGTGTGTGTGTGTGTGTGTGTGTGTGTGTGTGTGTGTGTGTGGGTTGGGGTGGGGGGGGGTTCAGACTTCAATGACTCAACTTGAATTTTCCATCTGTGTCGTTTCTATTCATTCGGTCAACTTCATCGATTTTTATCAACTTTATTTTGTAATTTAGATTTTGGTCAGTTTGATCCACTTTCAGCTTCCTGTTTTAGTTCAGTGTTTGATTCTGTGAAATTAGTCAAGTCCCAAATCGAGACCATAAGACCCAAGTCAAGACTACAAGTCCCAAATCAAGACTAAAGTCCCATGTCAAGATCAACAAGTTTTAAGTCAAGACAACAAGTCCCAAATCCAGACCAACAAGTCCAAAGGCAAGACCAACAAGACCCAAGTCAAGACCACAAGTCCCAAGACAAGACCAACAAGTCCCAAGACAAGACCAACAAGACCCAAGTCAAGACCACAAGTCCCAAGACAAGACCAACAAGTCCCAAGACAAGACCAACAAGACCCAAGTCAAGACCACAAGTCCCAAGACAAGACCAACAAGTCCCAACTCAAGACCAACAAGTCCAAACTCAAGACCAACAAGACCCAAGTCAAGACCACAAGTCCCAAGACAAGACCAACAAGTCCCAAGACAAGACCAACAAGACCCAAGTCAAGACCACAAGTCCCAAGACAAGACCAACAAGTCCCAAGACAAGACCAACAAGACCCAAGTCAAGACCACAAGTCCCAAGACAAGACCAACAAGTCCCAACTCAAGACCAACAAGTCCCAACTCAAGACCAACAAGACCCAAGTCAAGACCACAAGTCCCAAGACAAGACCAACAAGTCCCAAGACAAGACCAACAAGACCCAAGTCAAGACCACAAGTCCCAAGACAAGACCAACAAGTCCCAAGACAAGACCAACAAGACCCAAGTCAAGACCACAAGTCCCAAGACAAGACCAACAAGTCCCAACTCAAGACCAACAAGTCCCAACTCAAGACCAACAAGACCCAAGTCAAGACCACAAGTCCCAAGACAAGACCAACAAGTCCCAAGACAAGACCAACAAGACCCAAGTCAAGACCACAAGTCCCAAGACAAGACCAACAAGTCCCAAGACAAGACCAACAAGACCCAAGTCAAGACCACAAGTCCCAAGACAAGACCAATAAGTCCCAACTCAAGACCAAAAGTCCCAACTCAAGACCAACAAGACCCAAGTCAAGACCACAAGTCCCAAGACAAGACCAACAAGTCCCAAGTCAAGACCACAAGTCCCAAGTCAAGACCACAAGTTCCAAGACAAGACCAACAAGTCCCAAGTCAAGACCACAAGTCCCAAGACAAGACCAACAAGTCCCAAGTCAAGACCACAAGTCCCAAGTCAAGACCACAAGTCCCAAGACAAGACCAACAAGTTCCAAGTCAAGACCAAAAAGTCCCAAGTCAAGACCACAAGTCCCAAGACAAGGCCAACAAGTCCCAAGTCAAGACCACAAGTCCCAAGTCAAGACCACAAGTCCCAAGACAAGACCAACAAGTCCCAAGTCAAGACCAACAAGTCCCAAGACAAGACCAACAAGTCCCAAGTCAAGACCACAAGTCCCAAGACAAGACCAATAAGTCCCAAATCAAGACGATGCATACTTTTATCCATATAGGGTATCGTTATAATTATTGATCTTGTCATTTACTGTTATTTTTAATATTTTAGTTTTAGAGCTGAGACTCGATAAACAACCTGATCAAGTTCATGAGGCCGTTTGTTTCTCACTCCTTTTCATCACTGTGTTTCTTTCCAGGGTCAAAAATCATCGAGATCTGACGCTGCGTCATGAACCCCACACACACACACACACACACACACACACACACACACACACACATTATATCTATATATATACACATACAGTATATATATATCGATATATATCCTGTACATTTCATCATTAAAGCTCGTATACTCATTGATCGTAGTGTGCTTCTTTCCTCTACATGTTTAGTTAAATTATTATGATATCATATGTTATTAAACACATTTAAACAGGGAACCATCTTTGAGTTGAGGCTGAGCAGCTCTCAGGTATGTTAGATATTGTTTTTCTGACTTAATCCTCTCGTCTTTCTTTCTTGTCCTCCCTCTGGGTCTTTAAAGCCGAACACAACTTCACGTATTACAGCCGAAGAAAAGTCAACATGAGGCGCTTCACGCTTTCTGTCCGTCTGCAGATCTTTACATTAATATCATTATGTCATCACTTCAGGAAATCATTGTTTACACTTTGAATTGTTTCAAATTACTTTTACTCGACATGAAGTTTGTGTACAGGGTGTCCTCATACTTTAGAGTATGTTGCATGTCCTCACCTGTCTCACTCTCTCCTCACCCATCTCACTGTGTCCTCACCTGTCTCACTGTGTCCTCACCTGTCTCACTGTGTCCTCACCTGTCTCACTCTGTCCTCACCCGTCTCACTGTGTCCTCACCCGTCTCACTGTGTCCTCACCTGTCTCACCGTCTCCTCACCTCTCCTCAGACTGCCTTTGATTCAACTCAGAAATTAAAGTTGATTTAACTGTAATGTTCTAGTTGTCTCAACATCATTTTATAAGTTGTGAGTTGATTGATCTTTTTTACTTGTTGTTTGAACTTGGTACAGCGAGTTGAAACAAAGAATTGTTTTACATTAGCAGGTCAAACAAACACGCATTTCTGCATTATTGTAGCTCAAAGTTTCAAGTTAAAATAACTTAACCGCGTGTATACAACTTGCCATTTCAAGTTAAGAGGATTTAAATTTCCAAATTGGTTTCAACTTCGACTCTTGTTGAAAGAAATTCATTTTTTTCTACGGGACATGTTTTTCTAGTTTTGGATGTTGACGCAGTGTTTCAGTGTTTATTCTGTAAAACAAACAGCAGATAATCTAACCAGAAGATAACAACACCACAAACTTCTGCTGATGAGGTGAGGAAGACTTTAAAAGGTTTTGCTCACTTCAAACGAGGAGACAGAGTAAAGTCCACATTCTTCTTCTAATCCTGCTTTTAGTGCGTTTTACGCCGTTTCCTGTCTGAAGGAAGCTCCGGGCTATTAATAAAGTTTGACTCCTCCTCGTTCCAAAGGTCCTCCTGCAATGAACACAAGGAGGTCAGAGGAGAAAGGAGAAACAACGAGAAACGAGGAGATGGGAGCGCAGGAGGAGAAGAAGAAGGAGGAAGAGGAGGACGCGGTTCCTCCGGCAGAGAAGAAGAAGAAGCAACAGAAAAACTCCAAGGAAGTTTTTTTCTCCGTCCTGCCGGATCGATACGAACCTCTGATCGAGGAGGTGGAGGAGGAGACACCAGAGGAGAGGATGAGGAGGAAGGAGGAGAAGAATAGGAAGAAGAAGAAGAAGTTCAAGAAGTACAGGAAGGTAAGAAGAAGGGATGGCCTTTGACCTGAAGGGGTGTAATAATGAATTATTAATGTTCTGTTAATCAATGCTCTAAATTAAATGGAAGAAAAATGTGATGCCGCTTTATGTAGAAACAAAAAATATGAATAAAATATAAAGATATACATTGATTAAAATTAATAAATATATTATATATAAAAAACAAACAAACGTTCAAGTCAATTTTTTAAATATGAATTAAAAGGTAAATCAAGTTCTTTGAAAACCTAAAATATAAATATCAATAAACATGCCAAAAAATACAAATAGTTATAAACGTATATACTAAAATTGAAATACACAATAAAATAGAAAAGTACAAATATAAATGAATTAATAATAATAATAATAATATATATATATATAAATAATTGAGACACACGTTTCAATAAATAAATAACAGGTTACCTAAACAAATAAATATGAAAATAGCGATTATAAATAATATAGGACTTAAAAAATGATAAAAAATAACGCTGTATAAATACATTAATATTACCACTACAACTAACATTAACTATTATAATACAATATAAAATTCAAGTTAAACTTTAAGCTTATTTGTGTTTAAACTAAAAGTATTTTAACAAAAACGCGAAATGTGTTAAAATCTGCATCAAATACTAAAAGTACAGTTCTGAGTTTGTTCAATTAAAGTGTGTCATGTATATTTATATAAAAACATGAATTAACATCCTGTTTCTCCAGTTAAACAGTTTTTAGCTTCAGGTGAAGTCACAGGTTTGAATCTGTTAAACATTGACTCAGCCCTTTGACCTCAACTCAACTTTATCAGCCGGCTATGAAACACAGATACAGAGCGAGGAGAAGACAGATGAAAACAAGGTATTTTAACAGATTACTTCTGTAGAGTACCTGAACATTTAAATAAAGTAATATATAATGAAATCAATAAAATATAACCACATTTCCACATTTCATGTAATGAAATGAACCACATTTCATTACAATTCACCAAATAGTTGTGACATTCCACTTAAAACTTGAAACGTCAACCTTGTGATTGCGCTAAAGGAAAAGTCAGAGGATCGCTAAAGTCTGTGAGATTCATCCTCTGGGGAAACTGAATATCTGAACCCTCATTTGGCAATTCATACATTTTGGGATAGTTTAAGTAAAAGCTTTGACTTGCTGTTAGCGCTGTTTGAAAAGTCACCACTGTCAGTAGGATTCATCCTCTGGGAAACATGAATGTCTGGAACCAACTTTCATGACAATCCACCCATTAGTTGTTGTGACATTTAAAACTTTAGATGTCAACCTTGTGATGGCGCTTAAAGAGAAAAATCTTAAGGGTACATCTTAAGGGAACCATGAATCTCTGGACAGAATTAACCAAGTAGTTGCTAAGAGACTTTTACTGGATATAAAAAAACCTTCACCTCATGGTGGCGCTAGAAGAGAAGTCAGAGGATCACCAAAAATGGTATCCTTTGGGGATCATGAACAGCAGGTCTCATTAACTTAGTTTTTATTTCTCCATCTGGCAGAATATGGGCAAAGCCCTACGTTTCAGCTGGCGCTGTCTGATGCTTGGCATACAGAACATGGCCACCATTTACTCCACCCCCGTCTCGGCTATGGCCGTCGTGGTGACGGAGGTTCACCGAACTACCGGCAGCAAAGCATGATGGGACACGGATAAAGCCACTGATGTGAACGGCAACCTGCAGCATGAAGACATTTTTGTCTTCTTTTAGACAAATAACCTGATAGTTACGAATATTTTAAATAGGTTTAGTCGATACTGTTTTAATAGTTTATTATTCATTATTTATAATGATGAAATAATCTGTTTAAAAGGAATATATTGGATTTTACTACAATTAAAAATAATAAAAATAAAATTGAAGTAAAAATAAAATACCCTTTCAAGCTCTGTTAAATTCTTAGTGTTAGTGCAATATGTATGCCTACTTTGTATTTTATGTTTTTCATACAACATTGTGTAAAATATGTGTGAGAAACTTTAAATTCTGTTCTTATTTTTCTGTGTGAAAACTACAATTTTCTGGGTTTTCTTTAATAAATGTTCTCTTAAACTGGATCTGTTTTCTGTTAACGTTTCTCCTGTGTCTCCTCATTTCATTCCCTACCTCCTTCCATCCTAACCCGACTTATACCTCCTCCTTTTCCTTACTGTCTTTTGTTCTTCAGCTCAGTTCCAATAAAAGAGGAATCCTTGTTATTGAGCTTATCACAAATCAAATACCAGTCACTGTTCACCTGTCAAAACTCATCAAGCCTGTTGCAACACATCTTGTGATGTTTGTTAGTAATTTTTTTTCGAATCATGTTTTCATCACCTGACAAATACTGCATTGTGAAGATCTATTTTATCTTATCTAGATACAGATACCTTGATTACTGCAACAGCCGGAAGTTTATTTTGAAAAGACAGTATTCGTGTAACAAGCGGAAATTGACACGCGTTGCTGGACTTTAGTAGGAAAAAATGCACGAATACAATGAGGAATAACTTTTTGTAAGATTGCATACAAACTGTTAAATGTTTATTTGGGAGAAGTTTCAGTTGGTTGCCATCTGAAGCTTCACTTATATTCTGGACCTTTTATGAACATTTTAGTTCTTTCAGAGTAAAAACTAAAAGGGGACAGAGGAATATATATATACTACTCATACTTTAAATTCTGTTCTCAAAACAAGCTTTCATTGGAAAGCATCCCCTCAGTTTTATTTGATTGGTTATTCATTTCTTGTTTATTTTAATTTAGCCCTTCATGTATTTTATCATTCATTTTGGTATCTTTAAAACATGTTTTTGTTCAAGATGTAACGCATTAGATGACCAGAGGGTGGCGCTCTATCACTGCACAGGAAGTCCTCCAACCTCCTTATAAGGGAAAGAAGGCGGGGGGAGAACTTGTGGATGAAAGTTCACTTTAAATTTGACCCGTCTGCTGTCAAGTCAACAACTCTCCTGTTCAGCAGCAGCTGTTCAACCAGACACCAGGAACACAGAATCAAAATGTGGAGCTCGTGATGGATCCTAGGATAGTAGAGTATATAAAGAAATATAAAAAGAAATAAGAGACTTGTTCCAGACTTGAGGGAGGCCATGTCTCCGCTGCAGCTGTCCGTCTACTGGCGCCTCTCCCTCGTCTTCATCTTCAGCTCTTTCCTCTTCTTCCTCGACGTTTTCACGGCCGCCGTTGTCGGTGCCTCTTGTCGCCACGGCAACGTCACGGAAGACGGCGCCGGAACGTCGTCGGCGCCGCAGAGCGCCGGGCTCAACCAATCACGGCCCGGCGAGGCCTCGGAGAGCGGGAACCGAGACGTGAGTGATGTTAACGTTTTTCCTCGATATTCCTGTAATATTAGAACTTTTATTTAATATTCATACACTTTAACAATGTAGTTGAGCTTTGTGTATTTGTAAGATACTTTTTAAAACAATGTTACACAACAGAGAACTGCACAGATTAACATTCAGCGTTAATGTGCAACATGAAGCGGTTAATGTGTCTGTCTGCTGTTTATTGCCACATACGATAAATTTAGCTCGGCACAGTGCAATAGTAAAAGACCTCATTTAAAAATAGAAAATACAAAAATGTACGATAAAATATACAACAAATAAGTTATTAAAGTGATAAGTGTGTATGAGATGTGGTTGAGATTCGCAAAGGTCTGGTTAATGTGTCATATAAAGAGGAATATAGGTACTTAAATTAAAAATATATATATATAAATACACCTTCAACATCATGTCTATGATGCTTCTCTGGGTTTTATAGCATTGCAAACTAAATGAATCTTTATGTTTGTATGCATACAAATGTAAAAGTTTTGCATCCTAGAGAAATACAAATGATACAATATATACTAAAAACATACTACATCTTTGGGATTTCAAAACAGAACATTTGTTGACTTTTTTACATCGTATACAATCAATTAATATATATATATGTATATATATATATATATACATATATATATATATGTATATATACAATAGTCTGCAGTTTGATCTAAAAGGACGATTAGATGCAACCTAATTGTGTACTTGGACACATATTTTTTGTATGTTTGTGTGTGTGTTTGTGTGTGTGTGTGTGTGTGTGTCAGTCAGTGTGTGAGTGGACGGACTGGTTGGCGTACAGTCAGACTCTCTTCATGGTCGGTCTGCTGCTGGGATCGCTGGTGGGAGGAGCCATATCCGACCGGTACGACACAAACAAACATTGAAATTGATCTGCAGCTTTTTTTCGCCGCCTTTAACGAGCTTCTATACGCCTCTGTATTCTGCAGGTACGGGAAGCGCACGGTGCTGCTGGTGTCCGTGTACGTGCACGCCGTTTGTGGGCTCGTGCCCGCCGTCCTTCCTCAGCCCTTCCTCTACCTCGCCGTTCGCTGCGTGACGGGTGTCTGCTGCTGCTGCATCAACATCTGCTCCTTCAGTTTGGGTAACATCAACAATCACCACCTCCTCCTCTTGCTCCTGTATCGTTGTTACCAAACTGGCCTCACTGGGTCGTGGTTGACTGGGCTTCCGGTGAGTTTTATTGGACCACAGCGGGACACGAAGGCGATAAAGAACATGTGTCCCGGATAAAGTCCCACCGACCAGACCGAGTGCCAATGAGGAAAGACAGCTTCCAGCAGCTTTTTGATCTCTGACCTCTGGTTGAGACTGAAAGGGGGGCAGCAGGTTCATTACAACCAACATCCTGATGATTCCAGACCAAGTGGGAACCTCCGGTTCTTTAAGTGAAGTCAGTGCTTCATCTGTTAAAGCTGCATTCTCTCTAGTGTCCACCAGGGGGCGACTCCTCTGGTTGTATAGAAGTCTAGTCTAAAATGACTCTACTTCTCTCTTGATTTATTCCCTCAGTAAACATTGTAAACATGAGTTTATGGTCTCAATCTCTAGTTTACAGTCTTCTTCAATACAGCATGATGTTCATTTAGTACATTATGCTCCATTTAGAGTCAAACACACCATAAAGAGTGTGTTTGACTCTAGAGCTTTAGGGGCGGGGCTACACAGTGATTGACAGGTCTCTACCAGAGACGTATACAGCGTCTCTACGTCACTCCTCCTCAGTCCAAATATGGTCACTTCCTGTTCACTGGTTGCAAAAATGACAAGATGGCGACGTCCAAATCGCCAAACTCGAGGCTTCAAAAGCAGTCCACAAACCAATGAGGGACGTCACGACGACTACGTCCACTTCTTATAGACAGTCTATATTCCAGAGCCCCTATATCACAACTAAAAATGTTGTAAAAGGCGTCTTTAAAATCGATAGGGTTCGTCCTCTGGGGAGCAGGACTGTGGTCAATAGAGGTCTTCATAGGTCCACTTGGTTCCTAGTATATATTTCATAGTACCTGGTTATTTTTTATGGTAACACGTAGGTTGAGGTTCCCGGTGATCTGAGCCAATACTAGAAAAGGGACGTTAGAAAAACTCCCGATCTGATTGGTCGGAGAGAACCGGCACTTGCGCGACACAGGACACGCCTTAAACAATAAATAATAATTAAGCAACCTAATTATTTATCACGATATCTCGATGCACGATTCCATTGAAAGATGATACATTATTGAATTATTGTTTCCTGAACAGAAGGTTAATGTAACAATTAAATAAAATAATAATTGTAGCATAGGACCGATAAGATCCATTAATTAATCTCATTCCAATATTTAACTAGTTCAGTTTATCACGTTCATAACAAACCAAAAAATGAAACGAGTTCCGATGGATTTTGTAGAGAAGTTAACCGCTCCAATATAACGGACTTTCAAACGACGTCGCGATGGCGATCAGCTGAGAATGGGGTTCATTCCTCCTGGTTCCCCAAAGTGAGCCGGGTATAATTTGGGCGTTTGTTTTATCCACAGCCGTGGAGTGGACGCGTCCGGCCGCTCGGCTCTGGGCGTCGGCCTTCCTGACGTTCTGCTTCAGCCTGGGGACCATGGGCGGAGCTCCGCTGGCCTGGCTCAGCCCCACCTGGAGACGGCTGCACCTGTCGATGGCCGTGCCTCAGCTCGTCTGTCTGCCGCTCTACCTGTAGGTGCACCCGTCTGTCCGTCTACCCGTCTGTCTGCTTTGGCCTTTGAGGATTGTTAACAGCTTCCCTTTTCCTGTTCCAGTTCGATCCCAGAGTCTCCTCGCTGGTTGTTGCTAAAGAGGAGGACGGACGTTCTGGACCGTTACCGTAGCAATAGTCCTGCAGATAAACAGTGTCTGGACTTGGTAAACACACACACACACACACACACACACACACACACACACACACTCACAGTTTCAGTCTGTCAGTGTTGTGTCAATGAGTTGTGTTTTTTGTGTGTAGCTGTTGGGGTCCGACCTGCAGAAAGCCACCGAGGCTCAGAAGGAGGAGCCACCTGGAGGCCACGCCCCCAGTGACATCATCCACCTTAAACATCCGACTGTGCTTCTGCGGCTCTTCGTCATGAGCTACCTCAGGTACATAAATATATATATATATTCATATATATATATATATATTCATATATATATATATATATATATATATATTCATATATATATATATATATATATTCATATATATATATATATATATATATATATATATATATATACATATATATATATATTACCACTTTATTATAAAACAGTTGAAGAAAATTAGAAGTAGAAGTTTATATAAAGTGGATTAAGTTGTAATGTCTTGAGGATAATGTCATATTTTGATATTTGGAATATCTTTTGAGTTGGCTAATAATATTATAATATATAATACAAAGTTGTAATATTTTAATGTTACAACTTTATAATATAAAAAAACGTTGTTGCGCTACGTTGTTACAAAAGTTGTAATATTTTGATGAATAAATAATCATATTTTTTAAAATAAGTCAGAATATTTAAATTGTTATAATTAGGTTGTAATATGGAAAGAATGAACCCTGTAAGAATAACATTTTCGTTTTCCGACAAACAGCTTATAATATTTCAAGAATAAAATTATAATATTTTGGATATTTTACGATTGACAAAAAAAATTGTACTTGCTGCCTTCGAAGCTTTCGTGAACATCTATGGTGAATTCAACGTGAAGGTGAGGAATAGATCAGGTTCAGGTTCAGGTGGCTGGAAAGCAAAAGCATAAGCATCATTTTCCATATTTGTGAGATAGTATGTTTCAAATTTCCACTACAACTCTTTCTTCATCTTCCTTACAATAAGTACAATATCATCGTCTGTTTTCCTGGAACCTTTAGTTGAGTTTATAGTTTAAATATTACTTATTTTTTAGGAAACTACAAATTAAATAATCTGATCAAAAGGGGCGGGACTTAATAAGTGACGTACAACCTGTGTTTGTCCTGCAGTGTAGTGTCAGCGGTGACGTACTTCGGCATCTGCATGAACATCGGCTCTTTTGGCGTTGACGTCTACTCCGCCCAGTTCTTCTCCGGTCTATCGGAGGCTCCCTGCTTCCTCGTCCCATTGGTTCGCCTGGGACGCCGGCCAATCAGCATGCTCGCTTTTTTCCTAAGTGGAGCGGCCTGCTTCCTGTCGTTACTGCTGTCCAGATACAACGGTGTGCATTTCAGATAACAATATATCTGTGGTTTTGTGTCATCAGATGTACTAATCCTACATATTGCATATGCTGTACTGTAGGGATATCAGCCCCAAATTGTATTTTTACTTTGATTAATGCTGTCAATACTACTACTCTTATCGATACTCCTTATTGGTTCAGCTCTTTATCGATACTCTAATCGGTTCTTTTTTATTAGAGACTGCGGACAGAACCATTATATATGTATATATGTATATATGTATATATATATATATATATATATATATATATATATATATATATATATATATATATATATATATATATATATATATATATATATGTATATATATATATATATATATATATATATATATAATTATAAATATTTCACTAGACTTTAGGGGCGTACAGCAGTGTATCATCAGCATAGAGTCGGATGCTTATTTACTATACCTTAGCTTATAAACATGATTATAAAATTAGCATGAGCACAAACTAATCCACTCCAAGTCAAGGACGTTCTGTCTGCGCTCGAAGCTCCGCACTAAACTGATCAACGTTATTGATCGGTAATCGGGTACTCGGTGATATCTATTGTGTGTGTGCAGGCGAGCCGGTGGTGGTGATGAGTCTGGCTCTGCTGGGGAAACTCTGCATCCTGGCTGCACTCTGCATCTCCACCCTGTACAGCATTGAGCTGTTCCCCACTGTGGTCAGGTAGATATACATATGTATGTCTGTATAGAATATACAATGTGATATATATGTATATCTGTATAGTATATATAATGTGAACCATGTCATTATAACCCAGACAGCGGTGTGTGTCCTTGGTCAACCTGTTTTTCCGGCTCGGTTCCTTGGCCAACTCCCTGGTCCCTTCCACCCCAAACGGGACGATCTCATTGGCTGCCATGGTCGTGTACAGCAGCGCACCAATCGTAGGCTGCGGTCTGTGCCTGCTGTTGCCGGAGACCAGCGGCGTCCCGCTCCCGGATTCGGTTGAGGACTGTGACAGGCAGCCTCGGCCCCGCCCACCTAGCATGAACGCCCACTGGAGGACACGGTGAGAAAAAACACAAACTGTATATCTTCATCGTCCTCAGGCTTACATTAGATAAGACTCGAAAGGGAAGAAAGAGGAGACGCCAAAGACTCAGCCTTGATACATGGGGCATCTGCCCACTTGTCACCCACTTCCCGGCGTCATCGTTTACTTCCCGTGATCACTGCCTACTTCCCGTAGTTGTCACCTATTTGATGTCATCACCTCCGACTTCCCAGAGTCGTTACCTACTTCCCGTCATCATCATCTACTTCCCGTCGTCTTCACCTACTTCCCGTAGTTGTCACCTACTTCTTGTCATCATTACCTACTTCCCATCACCTACATCACCTACTTCCCGGGGAGTTGATGTAGCCGGGGAGCCTACTTCCCACCATCATCACCAGCTTCCCGTAGTTGTTACCTACTTCCCGTCGTCACCAACTACTTTAATTAGTCGTCACCAACTTCCCGTTGTCACCGCCTACTTCCCTACTTCTCGCCATAGTTACCACTTCCTTTAGTCTCTAAATGTGACACACACACACACACACACACACACACACACACACACACACACACACACACACACACACACACACACACACACACAGCATGAATCAACACTGTGATTAACTTTCCAGCTCAGCGTTTAATCTAGTGTGTGTGTGTGTGTGTGTGTGTGTGTGTGTGTGTGTATAAGTATGTATGTGTGTGTGTGTATGTGTGTGTGTATGTGTGTGTGTGTGTGTGTGTGTGTGTGTGTGTGTGTTTTCAGGAAGCTGGTGAGCAGGCAAACCAGGAAAACTGAGACACTCCGTGCAGAGAAAGACAACACGCACACACCAAACACACACACTGGACTGATATAAACACACACACACACACACACACACACACACACACACACACACACACACACACACACACACACCAAACACACACACTGGACTGATATAAACATAAACACACACACACACACACACACACACACACACACACACACACACACACACACACACCAAACACACACACTGGACTGATATAAACATAAACACACACACACACTTTAATGAACTACTTTAATTGTTTTGTTTTGTGTTTAGTCCTGATTTTAAATTAAGGACCAAAAAACCAGAAGCGGCACAAAAGGAAGAGAAGAAGAGCGGCCATGTTGATGATGATGATGATGATGATGATGATGATGTCATGTGTTCGGCTGTTGGAGGATTTCTGTTTTATTCTTTTCGTCACTTTGTTCTGTTTTGATTTGTCACTGTGAAAATAAACTGAACTACAATGTAGTTTCCCTCCGTTGCTTGAGAAGTACTTGTGTACTACAAGTTGCAGTACTACAGTGTAAACCATTAAAAGTATGTTTAAGTACTGAGATTAGTTAAGTAGTCTAAATACTTTAGACTTAAGATTGAAATGTATTTCAAGTACCAAAAGTAAAAGTCCTCATTATACAGAATGTCTCCTTTTTTATAATAATATATTATTATTATTATTATAAGTACCTCAGTATGTACTTAATTACAGTATTAGCATCATCAAAAGTACTCATCACGCAGAATAATATAGTTAATGATGCATGTTTATTACTCAGCTGGTAAAGGCCATTTTAAATACTTTAAATACTGCTGGTAGTTTTATCTGTAATAAGACATCATGTAGTTGAAACATGAAATAAAAGTAGAACATGTACTGGATTTCTTTGATGCAGGTTTTCTGTGTAAATATAAATGGAGACTATTATCCGAGTTGTGGCGTCAGATTTAATTTGTACGATTGCAGCGCTCTCTGCAGGACGACCTGTGAAATCACACAAATGATCTTCAACAGAATATATAAAACCGTTTCAATACTGTGAAGTATCACATGGTTTAGATGCTTTAAGGACATTTTACAGATATACGTTTCAGATGTTTGGCATCAACATAGCAGGACTGAATGTGTCCAGAACTATTTGCTCATATTTTTACATCAAAATTACATATTTAACCTGAAACACTAACAGCAAGTTTCTGTTTGATCTGGTTGAAGTGTCATTTTCCATTTATTCTTCTGTATTTTTTAGATATTATACAGATTCTTTAAGATTTCTTTGACAAAAACAGCAGAAATAGAAGCAAAGTCTCAATAATTACATTTATTTTTTAATCATTTTACAATGTCTAATATTTAAAAACACCACACCTTTGTTTTCATCAAACTAACTGACATGATGAATTCACCTTCATCTTCATCATCATCATCATCATATACTGTATATATTAACTGTAACAGATCCCACAAGTGAAGCTTTCAAATACTGTTTGAAAAGAAAAGAAACTAAATCTTTACCTGAAAGTTAAATGTAAAAACAAAAAGTAAAAAAATCACCTTCACCCAGTTTGAAAAGTGCTTTTATTCTAAAATATCTTAAATCTCTGTGTATCGTTTTCCCTATTTTAGTTTGAAGGGACAAGACAGGAAGTCAGTGTTTCATATAAAATAAACACAAACAAACATCACCATGTAAACAAAGAGCAGAGGTGTCAGTTGATGTTGAAATTTACGACGCTGCAAAGTCCCCTGAACTCAACGATGAACAGTTTTGATAAGAAAATAATGTCATCAGTTTGTTTTATTAATGAGTTTAAACAGACGATTTCTGTTCTTTTTATTACTTTCCTATTAAAATATGTAAATCCTAATTTAAATGTTTTTATTGTTATAATATATTATATTTACTTCTTGCAAAAATAAAAAGTCACCTTCATTATTAATTCATGTCCACAACTAAACTGTCTCATTAGTCCCTAAATATTTAACAACAAACAAACAAACACAGATATTAGTTTCCTGGAGAGAACAATGTAGTTTGGTTCAATAAAAAAAACTACATTTTGAATTAATTAATAATACATTTATTTTTAGTTTGGTTTAAATGGAGCTGATATTTTAAGAACATTTGTTGCTACTTTATTAATTTTTATAAGATTACAGTAAAATAGTCATTACTGACTAATCTGCTGATCATTATTAATTGATTAATTAAGGTTTTGTCATCACATGATGTAAAACAAAGAAAAGTTATGAATTCTTACATTTTCATAAATTGGAAATGGAAATAAAAATGGAAAATAAATTGGAAATAAATTTTGCTTTAAAAATTTTGACCGATCATTTCAGCGTATTTACCGATTCATTTCCTTCCATTCGACTCTTCGCTAACGTCTCCAACGTGTCACCCAAACCCTAAAACGTTCGTCCTTCCCGCTTGCCGTAGAAGCCGCGGCTCCGCAGCAGTTCCTCCGTCGGATCACCAGGGGCCGTCAGTGCGTGACGAAGTTGGCGGGGAAGATCCCGACGCGTCCGTCGGCCAGCCGGCCCTCCCACCAGTCGTACTCCGAGTCGGTCTTGGTGACGACGGTGATGCGGTCGCCGGGGGCGAAGCTCAGGTCGCCGGGCTGCTGCCCGGTGAACGGGTGTGTCGCCGTGACGACAAGCTGCCCGCTGGCCCCTCCTCCACCTGGGAGGGGAAAAAATTAAAAATACATATTTATATAAATATACATTTCTAATTAATGACACTTCAATTAAAAGGAATAGTTTAATATTTTAAGAACTAGCTTGTTCACTTGTGTGTAATATATAATTAAATAAAACTATCTAACAGTGACCTCATTATTTTA
The DNA here is from genome assembly GCF_023349555.1 of Cebidichthys violaceus. Classification (NCBI taxonomy): domain Eukaryota; kingdom Metazoa; phylum Chordata; class Actinopteri; order Perciformes; family Stichaeidae; genus Cebidichthys; species Cebidichthys violaceus. The sequence goes on from NW_027176267.1 coordinate 581,440, forward strand.
ACAAGCATAGAAACGTATAAAGAAACATGAATTACATAACTAGAAACATGACATAATAATACAAAGTGTTGCTCTTAACTGTAACTTAAATAAAAACACAAAGAAAGTGTTCAGCTTCTTCGTCGATGTTTTTCTTTTGAGAGATAGATAGATAGATAGATAGATAGATAGATAGATAGATAGATAGATAGATAGATAGATAGATAGATAGATAGATAGATAGATAGAGAGAGAGAGAGAGATAGATAGAGATAGATAGTTATGTATAGATATATCTAGATTATGTACATCTATATCTGATATCATGTGATGCGACGTCGTACCGGAGTTTGGAGAGTTTCTGGAGGCGAATTGATCTGAAATAGAAAGACAACAAAGTACAAAGTCAGTTAAAGGTATTTTACATCAGTGTAAATTAAATGTCTTTGAATGTTGGGCATTTGATTAATACAAATAAAAAAAACATCAGATTATTGATTGTTGGTTTCAGCTCGAACAGATCAACATCAAATTAACTGTAATTATAATAAACTTTCTGTACTTCTATTAATATTGTTTTATTTAACAGCAGTTTGAAGCTGTGACCACTAGAGGGACACACACACACACACACACACACACACACACACACACACACACACACACACACACACACACACACACACACACACACACACACACACACACACACACACACACACACACACACACGTTGCTGTGTTTATATTCACCGATTCATCAAGGTAGCAAGTTAATAAAAGACCTGAATGAAAACACTAATCGATCATCTGTCAAAGGAGGTAAAAGAGGAAAGAAGGAGGTAGTGAAGGAAAGGTAGAGAAAGTGGAGGAAATGAAAAGGGGTAGTAAGGACAGAAGGAGATAGTAAAGGAAAGAAAGAGGGGTAGAAGGAAAGGAGGAGATAGTGAAGGAAAGAAAGAGGGGTAGAAGGAAAGGAGGAGATAGTAAAGGAAAGAAAGAGGGGTAGAAGGAAAGGAGGAGATAGTGAAGGAAAGAAAGAGGGGTAGAAGGAAAGGAGGAGATAGTGAAGGAAAGGAGGAGATAGCGAAGGAAAGAAAGAGGGGTAGAAGGAAAGGAGGAGATGTTTCATGTCAAACCACAGTTTTAATTTATTTATTTCCACAAATTGCCGAACATTTTCCAGAGAACAAATAAATATCAGCGTCATAAACACAAATAAAGAAAGTATTTTTGATACTTTGATATGTAATTTAAGAACAATGTGGCCCCGGACCCCCCCACCCAGAGGGTCCGAGGGCCACCCATCATAGTCTCCCTGGAGAATGACTCTTTCGGGCGTTGATTAAATATAAACGTTCCTGCCATTTGCCTCCAATTTTCCCTCTCGGGCGTCTAAGGAAACACATTCCAGACCTTCATCAGCTGTTGTTGCCGTTCTTTCCTCTTCCTATAATTAAAGCTTTGATCACATACAGAGGCGACACGCCCTCATTCTTTATCGTTCCTCTTCACATCCATTCATCTCACACTGATAAATGGTTTTAAATGTTTAACCGATCATCTGTGTAAGGGTGTGGGCAAAGGAGGAAAGGAGTGAGGAAAGGAGTGAGGAAAGGAGGTGCAAGAGAGAACAGAGCGGGTTAAGAAAGAAACAAGAAAATAATGAAGGATATATGGAAATAAAAAAGGAGAGGAGGAGGTAGTAATGGAAACTAGGGGGTAGTAAAGAAATAATGCAAGTAAGGGAAAAAAAAGAATGTGAAGAAGGAAAGGAGATGGAAGTGAAGGGATTTAGGAAAGGAAATGTATATGAAGTGTAGGAAAGAAGGGAGAGGAGATAGAAAAGAAAGTGAATTAAAAGAGTGGGATAACAAGTAAAGTAGGTAAGGGAGAAAAGGAGGCATAAGGAAAGACAATGAAGGAAAGAAGGAGGTAAAGGAGGAAGGAAATTGGGTAGTGATGGAAAGCTAGGAAGGAGGTAGAGAAGGAAACGGAACAATAAAGAAAAAAAGGAAATAAAAAGGAAAGGAGGTGGTGGAAAGGTTAGAAGGAGGCATAAAAGGACACAGGGAGGTGAACGTTTTCAGAGTGAAGAAAGTTAAACTCACCTGAAGTCTCAGATTTATAGACGGAGAGTCTCGGGTAGAGGACGTTTTTACCCGTGTTGGCTGGCGGTTGCTGGTAACTGGCTGGCGGTTGCTGGTAGGTGCTTGCCGGTCTCTGCAACGGAGCTGGAGGTCTGGATGGAGTAAAAGACGACTAGAGAGAGAGAGAGAGAGAGAGAGAGAGAGAGAGAGAGAGAGAGAGAGAGAGAGAGAGAGAGAGGAGAGAGAGAGAGAGAGAGAGAGAGAGAGAGAGAGAGAGAGAGAGAGAGAGAGAGAGAGAGAGAGAGAGAGAGAGAGAGAGAGAGAGAGAGAGAGAGATTTTCTTCATAACTGCTGATAAAATGTATATTTCCACAAAAGAAAGAGCCTGATTGTGTTGCAGCCACCTCAGCCCGTTCCATCCCTCATGTGTTGAAGCCGTTTACGATGATATTTACCTTTGGACGCATGTTCTTGCTGGTCCAGTCGGCGGTGTAGGCCTCGGTGTAGGCCTCCAGGATGTGGTAGAGGTCGTAGCATTCCGACGGTGGCTCCACATCGCCGTTTAAAATGGCCGACGCACGGATTTCTCTCGAGTAGAACCTACAAGGCCACACATGCACTCACATATTCAGTAACTATATTCACGTGAACAACGCTTCAAATGAAGGTGGCATTTGGTTGCTGTTCATACTTGCGGTTGGTTTCTTTGCGTTCGATGAGGCCGGATCCCTCCAGAGAAATACCAGCAAACAACCCTCTGGATCTACAGTAGGTAAAGACCGCCGTCGGGCTGCGAATAGCCACGTCAGCCTCCACGTTCCTGAACAACAGAAAGATAAAAGGATGCCGTTACCCCTCTGCTAGTGGAACAACCAAAGACGAGCACTTCTAGATATATAACCATCCACAGTATAAGGCAGGATCCTGGGTCCTCGGTTCTGTACAACAGAAAACCTACTGGCCTGATTTGGACGAAGGGTGTCGCTTGAGCCGCAGGAAGAACCCATTGAAAAGGAATGGATCCGAATCACGGGGATACACTGCATTCTAGAACCACCTCCTAGACCTAGAGAACCAGAACCTAAACATCCACTAGAACCTCCCCAAAGACCACGACAGGCTACTGCATTCTAGTCAAAGACCAATAGAACCTCCTCCCAGATCTAGTGAACCTGGGGTATTGTATATTTTTGTTCATGGACTTTTTGACACAAACTCAACTGGGTTGTATTTTTTTGCTGGAATGTTTCATAATTGCATTATATTTTTGTATCTACAGCAGCATCAAAATCCTGTCTCCGGAATGGAAACTGTTTTATATTGTCTAGCGTAGCTTTGATGTAGTTCAACCCGTAATTGGTAGCTTTGCTGTTGTTCTATACTTTCAAAGAAGCTTCCTTTTTATTTTATTAGGTGTCTCTGGGGAGATGAAACAAGGTACTGTGTATTTTAAGATAAATGTATATCTACTCATGTACTTGTAAAACTTGTCTCCAGACAAATTAGCTCATTTTATTTTATTTCTGTCTGCAGCACACTTAGTTCACAGGTATTCAGATGTTTACCTGCGACTCAAATACCTGGCCAGGCCCACACACACAAACACACATGCTGAAACATGTCGAACCCCTGAAACAATGTCCATGTTCTGAAATTAAACTTCACACAAAGTCACAGTCTCTAAAAATAATAATCACATCTGATGTCGTAACAGATGTTTTCAACAACCGCTTCATGCTTCAGGCCTCAAAACACGCCGAGTGTCATTTAACGTCTCCTACAATCAAAATAGAACATTAAAGCTGTAATTTACACCCAAAAAGGTCATTATTGGAAGCCATTAAGAAGGACAGTAGGAGAACAGGTCGTCACCTGCCCATGGGTCCCCACAGCGACAGTGCAGTTCCCACCAAGCGTCAGGTTCCCGCCCTTTGTGAAGGCCTCGACGGCCCTCCGGTGGTTCAGGATGATCACCAGGTCGGACACCTGAGGGAGGACCGTTCACTTATTCATCTCAGAGCTACACTATGGTTGAAAAGGTACGAATCAGCTGTTACATTGATGCTCTTCTTCTTTCCTTTAATCGTAAAAACAATATAATTCAGACGCCATATGTTTTTATTTACATTGAAGAAGAAGAAGAAGACAAGAAGACTTTCAGGGTTCACTGGCTCAGATTCTTTCCTTCTCTGGATGAATAAAGTTCAAATCTTATAAAATAAAGATGTGGAGGCGAGGACTCACCTCCACTCCGATCTCAAAGCCTCCTCCCAGGCCGGCGATGCCGATGGCAGACGGTGCCGACCAGCCTGAACACACACAGCAAAGATCAATCAGATGAGTTCCAGATGAATCAATGAGAATACGTAGCAATCTTCACGATCCCAACTTCCATCCAGTTAATAGCTTCACACAATTTAGCCGATGAAATTGACTGTTGACCGCAGAGAACGGCAGCGTCTGAATTATGTATATATACTCATATATAAATTATGAGTTATCGGCTTTATCTTTTTAATCCAGGTTAAATCCATGTAAAACACTTTGTAACTTTGCTTTAAAAACGTTTATTATTATTATTAATATGATTACTATTGTTACTATTTTTTAAACCTGCATCCTTCACATGCAGGTACAGAATGTAAAGGGTGAATTAAAGACATTTCTATCTTTGAACTCTCTTCTTCACAGGCTCTTTAACAGAACAAAGACTGTTTCTGTGCTGCCTTCATTAAAACTGATTTTTATGATTGTTTTTTATTGGTGCCAGTGTTTTGGTCAAACTGCTCCTTTAATCTGAAAAAAACAAGTAAAAGCCCTGCAGAGGAGGAGAGTCATCCTCCACCGCCGGCCGCGTAAATGAGCTTCATGATGACACACATCAGATGACTTCTTCTCTTTGATACCACAGCAACGCAAAACGTCCCAAAACAAAGAAAATCAAAGAATGTGAAGGAAAAACATGAACAGGGTTCCCTGCTTGACACCGACGTCTTACCTCCTCCTAGACCTAGAGAACCAGAACCTAAACAACCAGTAGAACCTCCCCCAAAGGCCGCTACAGGCTACTGCATTCCAGTCAAAGACCAATAGAACCACTCCTAGACCCAGAGGACTAGAACCTACACAACCACTATAACTTCCACAAAGACCAATACAACCTCCTGAAAGACCACTAGAACCTCCTCCCAGACCTAAAGGACCAGAACCTAAACATCCACTAGAACCTCCCCCAAAGACCACTACAGGCTACTGCATTCCAGTCAAAGACCACTAGAACCACTCCTAGACCCAGAGGACAAGAACCGACACAAACGCCACAACTTTCCCCAAAGACCACCACAACCTCCTGAAAGACCACTAGAACCACTCCTAGACCCAGAGGACCAGAACCGACACAAACGCCACAATTGGTATAATCTTCATGAAAATAGGACTAGAACTTTGCGGTCAGTCAGTCTGGGTCTCACGTCTGTCGGCCAGTCTGGCGATGACGATGCCGCTGCCTCCTCTGGCGGTGATCATGAAGCCGGCCTTGATGACGGAGATGATGGCCAGACCCTCTGCCTTCGCTATCACATGAGCTGCAACGCACAAAGAAAAAACAACACAGCCATCAGCGTCTCTTCATAGTCTTCCTCAGATGGAATACTAAAGGACGGTTTGTTGTTTTCTTACCAGGGATGAGTTTGTCCGGTCCGTTTCGGTTGGAGATTTCGGTGAAGTCTCTCAGGATCTTGGCGGCTTTCTTCGCCTCCGACTTCAGGTTGGAGGGTATTGGGTTACTCACTGCAAAACACACAAATTACACGGCTTATTAAAACACCAACAGCTCATTCAGAGTGGATTTGACCTTTATATTTCAACCCCACATCAAATCAAAGCTTCCGTCGCACAAAGAGAGGAGTCACAGAACTCGTCAATGAGCTCATTGTTGGCTTTAATTGATTTTATCTAAATCTGCGGAAAAGACTTTAAAGAAAGCTCCGAATGTGTTTTTTTATTGGTGAACAGACAAGACCTGTGTCACTGGACTGTGAGCTTATTGGTCTTAAAAAAGCATATTTATTTGTTGTTTTAGCCGACAACACTAATCCTTTCATGTCATTCAGCTCTCATTTAGACCTAAAAGTACTGTTTACTTGTTTGGAAATTCAAATCGAGTGCATCGAAAGAGTCGGAGGACCTTCTACATGTCGGAACCGCAAAATTAAATTCACCGTCTCAGGAGCTACGCAGCTAATGTAATAGTAAAATGTGTGCAATGACAACAAAGGAATTCTATTGTTATTGTGAAGTCCAGCTTCCTGACTGTTCGTGTCATGTGTCAGGAATGTGCTGCCTGTTAGCAGACTGGTCTCTGCTGTCTGACTCGGCTGATACTGTTTGGACTCTGACAGAAGAAACAGGTTCTAATGGTCTTCATGTATGTTCTGTTCATCTATGAGGAGTCTCTGTTGTGTCTTTGAGGAGGTTTCTTCATCAGTGATGAGGTTATATAGGTCTTTAAGTATGTTCTATTCATCTAAGAGAGTTTCTAGTCATAATAGATACGGTTCTGGTGGTAATTAAGTATGTTCTAGTCATCTATGAGGAGTCTCTGTTGGTCTTTGAGGAGGTTCTAGTCATCAGTGATGGGGTTCTAGTAGTCTTCAATCATGTTGGTTACGTGATGCCATGAGCTCATTGAAAGGTGAAACAGGTCTGTAAACAAATGTGAATGACGTCATTAAACCAGTTTAATTAGAAGTCAATTATATTTAAATAACCAGCAGCTGACTCACACAGCAGTGATGTCATCTCTGTGACCATGGCGATTGCCTCACCAACCAACCCTCTGCCAAATGACTAATTAACCAATCACAGGACAACAAGCCCAAACTCAATCAGAGGAGAGCTGATTAACCGCTAACGACACTAACGAGCTGTCAGATTCATGACGACAGCTCCAGATTAGTTCCTCCCTCGTTAACGTAAACACACACCTTAACATCAAGTCTCCAGTAGAGACCTCCGACATGTTGACTAGGACTCAACTAGTTGACCCAGAACTTCTTCAAAAAACCTACAGAACCACAGGCAAAGACGACTAGAACCTCCTCCACTACAACCACCAGCACATCCCATAGAACCTCCTCATATGTTACTAGAATCTAAAAGACAAATAGAAAAAGACCACTAACCTCCTCCTCAATGAGTAGAACCGCCACCTCATCACATGTCACTAAACCCTGTAAACCCACTACTGACACCTTTAAGACCACTAGAACCTCCTCAGAGGTCACTAGAAGTTCATCAGAGAAAGCTCTTAACACATGACTACAACTTTAAAGCTGTTACAGCTTATGTAAAGACCACAATAACCTCCTTAAAGACCACTAGAACCTCTTCATAGACTTGTAGAACCTAAAACAACACCAGAACCCTCAAAGCCCACCCCTACTTTAAGCATGACATCACCTGATGTTTGTCACCACCACGTTTTAATAAATCTCATTGAGTTATTTTTACAGACTAAAAAACACACGTAGATCCTGCAGGTCCTATGGAACCCCGAAAACACTGAGGGGTAAAGACCAAGAGAGAGCCAGATGGACAGAGACAGGTGGAGAGAGAGAGAGAGAGAGAGAGAGAGAGAGAGAGAGAGAGAGACACGTAGAGAGAGAGAGAGAGAGAGAGAGAGAGAGAGAGAGAGAGAGAGAGAGGACAGAGAGAGAGACAGAGAGAGAGAGACACAGCAGACAGGTGGGGGAGAAGAGAGAGAGAGAGAAGAGAGAGAGAGAGACACACGTGTAGAGAGAGAGAGAGAGAGAGAGAGAGAGAGAGAGAGAGAGAGAGACACGTAGAGAGAGAGAGACAGAGAGAGAGAGACAGAGAGACACAGAGACGGGGGGGGAGAGAGAGAGAGAGGGAGAGAGGAGACATAGTATAGAGACAGAGAGAGAGAGAGAGACAGAGAGACACAGGTATAGAGACAGAGAGAGAGAGAGAGAGAGAGAGAGAGAGAGAGAGACACAGGTATAGAGACAGAGAGAGAGAGAGACAGAGAGACACAGGTATAGAGACAGAGAGAGAGAGAGAGAGAGAGAGAGACACAGGTTGAGAGGACAGAGAGAGAGAGAGAGAGAGAGCGAGAGAGAGAGAGAGGCGAGAGAGAGAGAGAGAGAGAGAGAGATGGACACAGAGACAGGGGGGAGACAGAGAGAGAGAGAGACAGAGAGAGAGAGAGAGAGAGACAGAGAGAGAGAGAGAGAGAGACACACACACAGGTAGAGAGAGAGAGAGAGAGAGAGAGAGAGAGAGAGAGAGAGAGAGAGAGGAGAGAGAGAGAGAGAGAGAGAGAGAGACACACACGCACACAGCACAGGTGGACACAGAGACAGGTAGAGAGACAGACAGGTAGACAGCTTACAGAACTCCAGACGAATCTTTCAATTTTAAAAAACTTACTTTTTCCTTCTTCTGGTTCTACACCGCGGACAGGTGAGCTGCGCGAGCCTCTTTCCTCTCTTTTCACTTCCGCCTCACCTGATTCTCCTCACAGCCCAGCGCGCGCTACCGGAAACTACGCAGACACTCAGGACACGTGATAACAGAGGCCTCGAGCACACCTGTGCAGGTGACGGCGCTTCTTTAACACCTTGAGCGACGTCACACAGCTGCCGAGCAATAAAGTAAACGTGGCGTTGTCAGGGAGACGGGCGGCGCGCGCACAGCCCCTGACTGAAAGGTGTTGGAACAGCTGGGCCGCGCGCTCTCGTGTGCGTTCCCGATGCCCTGAGTTTTTAGCCCCCTCAGTAAAGTCTCTCAGGCAAAGAACGCAAACATCATACATTATTAATTTCATAAAATAACTCGTTAAAACTTCCACTAATGCGTGTTTTTAAAGTTGTTTCAGCTTCCTGTCTGATAAAGAGATTAGATTACTTCATGATTATAACATTCAGGGACGAATATGTGGTCAGACATCAGTTCATTTATAGCACATTTAATTAAATATTAAATATTTGAATTCAATATAAATTAAATATCATTAATATTACTGAATGTAATAAAACAATAATGTAGAAATAGAATGAAAGGCATCAGCTGAAATAAAAATAAGTTAAGACGGGACTTGAAAAGAGACTAAATTTAACTTGTTTTATTTTATTTGCTCATTTGAAGTTTCAGTGTCTTTTATTGTTCATATTTTTCTTCATTTTGAGTTTTGTTTTTTGTCTATAATTCGTCCCGTTTTGCAGACAGGGACTGAAAACCTTCCCACAGTCCCACTTTCTCACAGTTTAAACGCGATAACGTTTTTATTCTTAATCCCTGCGGGGAAATAAACTGCCGTCCTGTGGGAGGTCACAGGTCACCAGTCAGGGGAATAAACAGCCGAGCGGCCATATTGTTTCTCCACCTCATTC
>NW_027176268.1:0-87500 GCF_023349555.1 Cebidichthys violaceus
CCAACGCACGGCTTTGCCAAGCTCTCACCCGCTCTCAGCGCAGCTCTATTATCTCTGCGCATTAAGACGAGCACCAACTGCCATAAAAATGTCAGGCAGTCCTTGTGGGAAGGAAAGGGAATTTTAAATGATTTTTTTTTTTTTTTTTTTAAATGCAGGGGGAAAAAATAAAATAAAATGCAAATTAGGTGTGTTTCCATCAGACGTGTTGAGGGAAATAAATTGAATTTCCACACAGACTTTCAACAACGGATGCCACGCCGGAGCGTTACATTTGGGAGAGACACAGGGAGGTCACGGTTCAGACAGAACATCTCACAAAGAATTTTTTCAACCTGCAGACCTTTCTTTTTTTCTTTTTTTTTTTTTATTTTATCTCGAGTGAGCATAAAACTTGACATTTACATTTGGCTTTCCCGCACTTCTTGGAGTGAAGCCCAGCTCTCGTTCATGCTGCATTACTGCGGTAACTCCGTGAAAATGTACTCATTACCACTGTAACTCATTAACAGTTAGATTTAACCGTATGAACATTTCATTCGGGAGGCAGCAGCGCCTTCGGATTTATCCTTCAACTTTTTTTTTCCCCCCCATCATCATTAAGATTAAAGTATCCTCATCCCTGTTTGCAGCTGAGGTTTTTTTTCTCTTTTTTTTTGTCATCTCGTTCACGGAGGCTACAGCGAGGTTATTTCTCTCTTCACCGTCTCACTTCACAGCAGAATCTCATCTCCGCTGCCTCAGTGGAGTTCACATCACCGATTCTTATTGAAGGGGAAATCGCACAGCCATGGCTGAGCGAGGTCGTTATTTGGATAATGACTAATCTGCTCCCGACTTAATTCCATTCCTCTGATCCGACGGCCAGGTTGGAGTCAGAGGATGTGGCTAATGATGTGGCTGCAGTGTTGTCTGGGAATGCAGAGAACACACACACACACACACACACACACACACACACACACACACACACACACACACACACACACACCACACACACAGAAGATATTTTCAGACATTCACTCGTAAATCACTCACTTGCTGACGTACTGTAAGCACGTACATTCACGAGTTCTCTTTAATGTCACGGACTGAAACACACATCTGACTTTAACCCCATGTATTATGTGTTTTTTTTTCTATTAAATTGTCCCTTCGAGACACCCAGTAATAACATGTTTTCCCACATTATTCCACGCTGTCATTTATATATTCTGTATATGCATCCCAGTGCTTCACTTTTAGTGAAATATTCAAACAAGACATATTTTTGATCGCTGCTTCTATTCATCAAACGGAGAAAATGTACTGTAGATGTGTTTCTAATGTTTTATGCACATTTTGTTTTTAAAGATGACATATTTCATGCCTCTGGAAACCTCTGGATTTGGCCCAGATCCTAAAGATTAGTTCTCAACAATTCTTGGTTTGAGTTCACATTTAAATTTTTTTTTAAATATATATTATTGAGAATGAAGACATGCATTTGAGATGCCTAGTGGTGTAACATTTTATTTCATTGGTGTTCTTTTATTTAACCCTCCTCTCTTGCCGTAGTTAGTCGCTTTCGTTACTGCCTGCAGCATGCTGCAATTACTGTAGATGCTAACTAGTCCTGTAAGACGTATGATCATGGATACTAATTGTTGTTATGCGATATTTGAGTTGTATATTCATGTATATGGTCAGTTATGTTTCCACAGTTTACACAAAAGGAAAGATTCTAACTAAAAGCATCACACACCGCTCTGGTTTATTTTGAGGACCCAATGCTAGCTTTGTGCTAAGCTAACTAGTACAAATGAACCTACAGATGATGTTCATCAATAACTCTACAGACATGTTTTAACATAGTTTAGATTTTAGGGCACATTTACCGTTTGGTCTCAGCTGAAGTAGGCGGCTGTTTTTAGCAAAAAATAAAGTTCAGCTGCTCACAGGACTTTTACAGGAGGCTGCTGGTCACGTCCCGTATAAAATCAAAAGTCAACATTGACTTACTTCAATACGTCCGTAACTGAAATAACGTATTTGATTTAACCCATGATGTTTTACTAAACTTTACCATTTAGTTGTGTGTTGCCACAACCAAGTAGTTTTAGTTTAGTTGTGTTTTTGTTTTTTGAAAATCTACAATGTTAACCACATGCTTAAAACTGTGACCACAATCTGGGTAATTGAAAATCCATTTTAGTTGCATGGGAACGGAATTTTGTTGGGAGACAGGGTTTATATAACACACTGTTTGTACTCGTAAGGATCACTCACACTAACCTTAATCTGAATCCAATTCTAATCTTACTCTTAAAAGCAAATAAAAAAACACCAAAAAAATATCCAAAACCTTGAAGTAGTGAGGACTGGCCTAACTGTCACTCTCCAAAAATGTCTCCATTGGGTCCTCACATGGATAGACGTACAAGAACCCCCCCCCACACACACACATGTCCATTCATGCACTTGGTCTAATTTTTATCGAATGCAACATTCACAGCATTGACCTGCTCACTCATACGCACTCACTCTAACATGCACCAAAAAACACATACACACAACCCCCCCCCCCCCACACACACACCCCACACACACACACACACACACACACACACACACACACACACACACACACACACACACACAATTGCCCTCCTCTTCTCACATGCTTTTTCACTCCGTGCTCATTTGGTGATGTTAATGCCAGCAGACATGTACAGTGTGCTCTAACAGTGGAGGGAGGGGAGGGTGTGTGTGGGTTTGAGCGTGTGTGTGCAAGTGGGTATGTGCAAATGCGAGTGTGCGTACGTGTGTGTGTGTGTGTGTGTGTGTGTGTGTGTGTGTGTACTTACCGCTCTTAAAAACCAATTAACAGCGCACAGCAGCAGCAGCCGCCCCCCCCTCCTCCAAATGAAGAGGTGAATTAAACATCACCAAGACCAGATGGAAAGAAATCAGAGAAAAGAAAGAGAGAAGGATGAATAATTGAAGGCGGAGGGGATCATAAAAAAAGGGGGGAAATAAAACTGAAATAAGAGATGAAATGAAATGTAAGAAAGCAGAAGTCAATTAGAGAGACTGAGAGAGAGCTGCAGGGAGAAGCAGATAGGAAGAGAGGGGAGGGGTTGCCGCAAGTGTGTGTGTGTGTGTTTGTTTTTGTGTGTGTTTGCGAGCATGTGCACACAGTGTTTGTGTGCGTCTCCCCTGCCTATATTTTCCGGAGTCTAACTAACGCAACCCAGTTGTTTTGAAGTCGACAGCAGCGCAGTCAGGACGGTTGCAACACAGTGATGATTAGACCGCGTTCGCTTTCACAAAGCCGAACTTCAGTAGGACTTCAACGCCGTTCTGTACGAGCGTGCGTTTCTACGTGCGCGGCGCGCCCCGGTGTGTTTGTGTGACAGCAAATGAGCTTTGAACCAGCGGCGCATTTCCAAAAAGTGATTCGTGAGCAAACGCAGATCAGTCACAGTTCACAAATGAGTGTTGTCTTGGATGCTCATGTTTGAGCGCTCAAGTACTGGCATCTGTTTTGATTTAATGAAAAGTGTCAAAAAAGAAACTGGTGAGGAATTATACTCATGTGTCAGGTCAAAGTTTTGAGTGTAGAACACATCTGGAGCTTCACAGAAACACAATTTTGAAGCCTCGAGTTCAGCATTTTGGACGACGCCATCTTGTTTTTTTGCAACCAGACGTGACACTAGAGGGTGGAGCTAAGTACAACTGATTGGCGGGTGAAATTTTATGATTAACTGTCATGAACTGAAAACACACTGGTTCATTTCAAATTAGATTTTAGAGGAAAAGGTGCATAGTCACAAACTAATTTCACTTCAGGTTAATAGCAGAGCACCTCAAGGTGTCACTCAGAGAGAACCAGGACATTCTGATGTAGCGTTTCAAAATAAAAGCCCTTCAAAATTTCATTCACGAGCCAACTTCAAATCACATTCATGAGACAATTTGTTTAACACCCGAGGGTCGATAATCTAAGAAGAAAACACAGACAACTCCCAGCCGTGGGAGCGAACCTGTCAATCAATGGGCCGGCTATCAACCGATACATGAACTTGCGTATCTGTCTGCTCGATCCAACACCAAGTGGGTTAAAAACACGTCTTCGTCGTGTAAAACATATTGCCAAACTGCTGACATTATGCGAGCTCTGGCTAACGTTACATTCTCCGCTAGCACCTGCTCTCAACTCTCCAAAAACATGAGAAAGAAGCGAGGTGGCTCACTCGTTAGCAAAGTCAATCATTGAGTTTTGACGCAGCGATTGTTTTTTTTCCGGGGTTTTTTGATGGAAGTAGCTAACGAGATGTCTCCCTTCTTTGTCATCTGTGCACGTGTTGCTGTTGTTGTTCCTATGTAGCGCAAATGAACCGATGAATGATATGACGTCAGATCGGTGCATTAACTCGCATACTCGACGATGCATGGGAGGCATTTCTGATACGTGTATCGTATTGAAACAGCTCTAGTTGTCATGTTCCAAGATCTCTGCAGTAGAAAACTACCACAAAACTACAACACATATGACCCAGTTGTAATAAACTAGAATGGATTGTATATCAGATGGGATCCTGAAATGTTTGTGTCCCAGCAAAGCCAAGTTCTCTCTCTGTGTGTGTGTGTGTGTGTGTGTGTGTGTGTGCATGCTGTGCAGTATGTGTGTGTGGGCAAAGGAAAATGTCTGCGTTTGTATCCGTATACTGTCTTGCAGTGAGTTTGGGACTGTAATTGAGTAGTGTGAGAGTGCATTTAGATTTGAATGTGCGTTCAACTCTGCGGGCATTTGTGTAGATTGTGCAGTATGTGTGTGTGTGTGTGTGTGTGTGTGTGTGTGTGTGTGAGAGAGTAATTTGGTAATTGTTTACTTTTTGTGTGTGTGTTTGTGAATCATCCATGCAGTTGTCTCTTTAACTTTAAGCTGTGTGTGTGTGTGTGTGTGTGTGTGTATGTGTGTGTGTGTGTGTTTGTTTGTGCATCTACACTTTAGTAATTGCCCTTGGATGAGCTTGTAAATGTGTGTTTTTGTGTGTGTGTGTGTGTGTGTGTGTGTGTGTGTGTGTGTGTGTGTGTGTGTACGCCTGTGTGTGTGATTTCCAATAACTGCTCGGTTTGCTCAGCATCTCCTCTGCGGTCGGCGTCACGCTGCTCCTCTGTTCTGCTGGAAGTGTTTGTGAGGGAAAATAAAAGCAGCGTTTTGGTGGATGGGGGCGGGGGGGGGGGGGGGGGGGGGGGGGGGGGGGACACTGGGAAATCACTGAGCCACTGTTTACAGCAAACACTGAGCGTGCAGGGACACACAGTGACAGAGTTATGATCTGGGTGTCCGTCCCTCTGTGTCTGTCTCGCTCAGTCCCTCTCTGCCTCTCTGTCTGCTCTCGTGTTCGTCTCTGTCAGTTTAATGCCGTGTGCTTCGGGGGCATAAATGTTACATGAGCGATATCCCCAAAAACATCCAAATAAACAAGGCAGCAGCAAACATATCGTCCCACAGGAATAATGCGGTCGTCCCTCTCGGCCAATCAGAAACGGACAGGTCGCCGTATTCTGACCTTTGTTTGTAAATGACTGCAGGGACACGTGGCTTTGTAATGTGACACAAAAGTCAGGTTACTTTTCTCTAGTAACTTTGTGTGCGTCTGCTGTGTCTATAGCCTCCCTGCATTGTCTAACTGGGACCTCCAATGTAGTCCTAAACACAGCAGATACACCATTGAATACACTATCTAATCAGATAAACATTTGCTGCAGGCACATGCCATGTCTAACTCTATCTATAATTCATCTGTCCTGCCTTTGCGGTCATATGATGACATTCCTGGTGCAACACTTTTCCCAGCTTGCGTTTTCTTTCATCTTATAAGACTAAAAAACAGCCCGGCCTTCGGAAAAACAAAAACAAGGAGCTGCTGTGCGTTGTGTTTCAGATCCACGGGGGACAGAAACGAGCGCTGCAGCAGTCACTAAAGAATGCACCTTGCAGGATGACATTGTGCTGTGTTCTTGCAAGAAATTAAGCCAGGTTCAAACTTGAGGTGGCTGAAAAATTGAAAAGTGGAAAATTATGTTTTTTGGCATACATTTTTTTTACAAAGGGAAAGAAAGGCTGTTAAGAATTGACGATGTCGTATTTCCTTTTTTTTTTTTTTTTATGTAAACAAACAGAGGACATTCAGCCAGGACATTGGTGTTTGTGTCCCAGAGAAGCTACATGTTTTATGTTATATTGATTACGTTTTAAGTACTTATTTCAAGTCCAACTTTGATGTTTTTCCGAAACCTAACTTAATGGTTTCGCTAAACCTAACTTCCTGTGACGACGTAATTTTATTTTGAAAAGCATGTAACGAGTATATGTTAGGGTAACTAGAGCGTCATAGTTTGAAATTTAAGGCCACTGACCAAGCATCTGTAATTGACAGTTTGAATCCTCTTCTGACCGACCAGTTGTGCAACCAGACAAAACCCGAGCCACTCATTATTCGGAGAATGCTTCATCAACAAAAAACACTTCCACTTTGACAAGTGTCAAAACTTTTTATTCCAGTGCTGAGGATTTGTGTTAGTATGGTTTTAATGAACCTCCTCATTTCTATTCAACTCTCTGAGTACAACACTGAGCCTGAAAATGTCACAAAAATGCTTGAAGTGAAACCCGGCGACGGAGGAGCCTTTATTTATTTTCTCCTTATATACTGGTCCTTTCGTGTCTCTCCATCCTCGCTTATCCTTCCCTTTCTCTCCTATTTCTCTGTGGTTTACTCTCCCCCCTCCCTCCCTCCCTCCCTCCCACACTACACTAACATTCACTCTCTTTTCTCTCTCTCTCTCTCTCATACAAACACCTTTTTTCTACTCCTCTGTCCACACTTTGCCCTTTGCTGCCTTTTCAGAAATGGCAAATATATGCACACGACATACACAACACAACAATGAGAGATATGTATGCAGGCATGCGTGTAAACACGGACAATACACACACACACACACACACACACACACACACACACACACACACATAGACACAGCGCGCGCTCTCCTGCCTGAGAGTGGTGTGCGGTAGTAGAAATGGGAGCGAGCTGTAGCCCGGAGGCAGAGCTGGGACGTGAATACACGGAGAGGGTCAGCAGGGCAGTTTTTGGGGGCGGGGGGGGTTAGGAGGATGAAGGCTTCAGGGTGTGGAGGAGTGCAGTTTGGGGTTACAATCCTCACAAACTGTCCTTTCATTTCTACATATGGAGGGTTTGCTGGCAGGAGATCGCGTTTGGCCTTTGGTGGCCACGTCGGCGGTCTTTAAGCTCTAAGGCAACAGCGGGTGCATTGCTCAATGAACAGTGGGACCATGTCTTAAGAGATGACAAGACGTCCTATCGACCGGCTTTATGATGTTTTTCAAAGACACTTCCCTTTATATTAACCTGAATTCCAACAAGAGCAGTGAATGCGAGGTATTCTTTGAGAGAGCAGTGTTGCTCATTGTTGCCTGGAATACCAGTTTGTTCAGTTCTTTCTTTCTGATCCTGGAGCCATCAAAAAAGCTTTTGAATCGCTTGGAAAATGTGAAGCTACCTGATAAGCTTCACGTCTGTCAATCACAGCAAAGAAAAGTGAGCTAAAGAAATACTGTGAGACACTTAAGAGCAGCGGCATTGCCAGTTTTTATTGACGGGCGTCAACACTCGGCAGCAGGTTTTTATCACATTGAGATTGGACGCAACAAAAACCTGGTCAGGTTTAGGCAACGAAAGTACTTTAGTAGTTTAGTGAAGGAAATGATCGTGGTTTGGGTTAAAATATGTATGTTTGTTACGCAACTGGCATAATGACCCGAACACCAACATCTCCTGAGTGAAAGTCTGTTTGTGTGACACGACCATCCACCCCAGC
Organism: Cebidichthys violaceus; assembly: GCF_023349555.1. Taxonomy (NCBI): domain Eukaryota; kingdom Metazoa; phylum Chordata; class Actinopteri; order Perciformes; family Stichaeidae; genus Cebidichthys; species Cebidichthys violaceus. Next base: position 7,897 of record NW_027176268.1, read on the forward strand.
CTCTTACCTCAGCGGACTTTATTGATCTTCATATTGTGCCAGTTGCTCTGACCGTCTAATGCTGACGTGAATGGGTTTACATTGGAGTTAGTTGAAAGCCTGGTGCGTCTCATACAGACGCTGAAGCGAGGGCCTCTGGAATTTGCTGGGAAGTTTGGTACAGATATGAATGACCGTATCTCAATAACATTGGTGATCTTCTGACTTTCCGTCTAGCACCATCATCAGGTCGAAATTTCAGTTTGTCGTTAACTTTGGTTCATGACTACATACCTGCATCCATAGTGACATTCACGTCACTGTACTGTGTGTTAACAAATGTCGAGAATATACTTTCTTGCAAAACAAAGACTTGAAATAAGATGTATTTTTCTTGAGAGCGTACTGCATCCTACAACAGAACTTCATAACCACAAATAATAAAACTGCTAAGGCAAGTGACATTTACGTGAAGCGAGACAAAGAGCCTTTCATAAAGCGCACTAATCCAACCCATGCTCAAAACAAGTCAGACTAGACTTCAAACCTAAATATAAAATCATCTCACTTACTTTGAAATACAGTTTTTTTGCAGAGCATCTGGTGAGTCCGGAGTGCTCTAGAGGCATCAAATGATCCACAAAATGTAACACGGCTGCTGTGTATGTTGCCTATAAGCATTTTGAGGGCAAATTCAAACCCGTAACTTTAGCAACTTCCTGAGAATGCTCAATTAGTTAGACTTTAAAAACATGATGGCACTGTCAATCAAAATCATATTCACTATTAAGCTTTGTTAGTCACCCAGGATTTAACTTTTCTAGTTCAGCTCATCTATTCCAAGAGAGTCAAGGTTTTTTCGCTGAATACTTCCGCTCATGTATAATGTAATATGTGGAAATGTGTTTAAAAATATGTGTATACTTAATACTTAAATGGTGAGAGTATAAATGGAATAAAGAGGACAGTGTGAATAAAAGATATTAAAGACATAAAAGATAATATGTTTGGACACTGAGGCTGTTATTGTGAAGCTCCGTCTATTGTACCACTGGGTCATTATGCAATGAAAGGGAGAGAGAGGAGAGATAAGACACACCTAACATCATCCCTCAGGATAATGATGCAAGATAGAAAGGATGAAGAGGAGGAAAGAAGAAGAGGAGGAGGAGGAGGAGGAAGGAGGCTGGAAAGAGACAGCTGCAGATGTAGGGAAAGACAGAAGACAGGCGAGGAGAAGTTAGAAGATAGAAACAGTTCAAATGTATGGAGAGAGATTTATTTGAAGAGGAAGGAGGAGAGAGAGGTGAGAAAAGATGGAGCGAGGAGAAGCGAAGGGATGGTCAAGAGAGAGCAAGAGATGGTAAAAGATGGATAAAAGATGTCTTGCTTTGTTGAAAGAGAGAGAGAGAGAAAAGAAAGGAGGATGGACAAAGTTAGACAAGACGAGAGAAGAAAAAGACACACAAAGGAGGAGAGACGGATAGGTCTGAAAGAAACAGAAAGAAAGTGAAGAAAGAGAGACGAGGTGAGCACATGGCAAAGGAGATAGACAAGGAATGTATGTATGTGTGTGTGTGTGTGTGTGTGTTGGCGGGAGGAGGAGGAGGAGGAGGAGGAGGAGGAGGAGGGTGGGTATCCCGTAGGGTTAATTACATCTCTGTTCTCTGTCAGTGCGGCTCTCTCCTCCGCGATTTGAGTCCCTGCTGCAGGCTGACAGGCCACACACACACACACACACACACACACACACACACACACACACACTAACAAATCCACACAAATATATACCCGCATACTCATAAACACAGATTAATACACACACACACACACACACACACACACACACACACACACACACACACACACACATCCATGCACACTCAAATATCATGACACACAAACAGAAATGTTCTCTGTCTCCTCCTTTATGTCTTTCTGTCACTTTCTCTCTCTCTCTCTCTCTCTCTCTCTCTCTCTCTCTCTCTCTCTCTTACACACACACAGACACACACACACACACACACCACACACACACACACACACACACACACACACACAATAACACGCTGCAGTCTGTCCCAGGAGACCATGCGTTGTTCTGCGCAGAGTTATACACGAAGAAGAGGGCCCTTACTCGTAATAGCTGTTAATTTTGCATAAATCATGCATGACATGACCCACATGTAAATCACTCATGTCAGCAGGATATCACATCCCAGCAGCTCCGTCTTCTTCTTCTCTGAAGGAAGCAGCCGCCGCTTCCATTTTCATTGTTTTCGTCTCAGCTCCTCTGTTTGTCTTTGACTCCCGAAGATGAACGAGAGAGAGAGAGAGAGAGAGAGAGAGAGAGAGAGAGAGAGAGAGAGAGAGAAAGACGCAGACAGCTTTTTCCTGTCAGGTTTAAGGAAGTTGAAATTTATATTTTGGCTCCTTCATCTAGTCTAACTTATTATGAATAAATGAAATACATTTAGGACATTCCGCATGCATGTGCAGTTTGTGTATGTAATTAGAGGATCGGCCCGTTTGCCATTGATCTCATTTTGTGCTAGTAAAATGTCGTAGAGTTGTATCATTCACTCAAAATGTCTTGTAACTGCATTGCATTCTGGTCTATTGAGGTTTTTTTTTTCATTGTGTCTTGAGTAGATTACACCTTATTTGACTGTTAGTATGAGATCAGTGTTTCTACTACTACAGCTGACTACATGAAGGCTTTAACTTTAACTTTTAGTGCTTGAAGAACATTTTCTTTCCTTGAGCATTTTGGCCTTTTTGAATGCAATAAACAGCAGAGAGGGTCTGGAAACACGGAGAGTCGTGCAACAAAGGTCCAAGCCTAAACATTATGTTCCCATACATTGAACTGTCAATCGTGTTTGGAGGTAAACGTGTTTTTGTCCGGGATGACGTTTTTTTTTTTTTTTGACATATCACAAATACGATGGATCAATGCATGACTTTCACCCAGGAGACAACTATTCAGTCCTGTGTGAAACCAAAAGTCAATGTTATCGATTGAAATAACATAAAAAACATACTTATTTTAAGCCAAACCATAATGTTTTACTAAACCAAGTAGTTTTATTGGGGTTTTGTATTGTTTCATTTGACTATTTTAATCATGCGCGACCGTGACACAGGAGACAATAAGTTTTCCTCAGGACTTGATTGAGAATGCAGATTAGTTGTATGGTAATGTAATTTTGTAGAAGACAGGGAAGGTCCAACCATATTCAAACTGATCGTATTTGACTGTTAAGACATCAGTGCAACGTGTTGTCTCTAATAAGAAGCCATCTCTCTCTGGTGAGCTAACACCAGCAGTAATTGTTTCATAGCCCTCAAAACCTGTTTAGGCACAGAAATATGGAAACAAATAAAAACAAAAAGAATATAATAAATGTCTAAATCGAAGATTAGCATGTTTAAAAGGCTACGATGGATTCACAGCAAGCAAGAGCATGAGTAAAGAGAGACGACAGGAGCTTCGATTTGAGTTTACCGACCTGATCCCCAGGGGAAGATTCTTCTATAACCTCTGAGCCAAGAGAGCAGAACCTTGCTCAACACAGAACTTAGATTATGCAAATGTTTGAGCCAGCTGAAAGAAAAAACCTGTAAAACTTCAATAGGTCTGTATTTCAACATCACATCATGTGCTTTATGTTTGACTACAAAAAAAAAAAAAAGCAATTGTTCCGTGTTTTGAGGCGGATTTTCCCTTGAACTTCAAAAGGATAGAACAACTACCAGCTCACAGTCACAGCACTTGTCTTCTTGATTCAGTATTCAAAAGGAAAGTTGATGAAACATCAAAGTGCCTCTTGGGAAGTCTGAAGATTCTCGTCTTCAGTAAAGGAGCCTTCTGCACAAATAACATGACGGGTCGTGTAATCCTCCTGACAAATCAGTAAGTCTCCCTGTTGTTTGCACCTTTGTGGTTCAATCCCACTGAGACGCGTCCCTCAGAGCCACGGCCGGCTTTATTAACCAGTTATGCCTTAATTAGCTGATAGGATTGTTTTAACCATGATCCAAGAACAGAATAGCCCGCGGGAAGACAAACACCAACTCTGTGGAAGTGTGTGTGTGTGTGTGTCTGTGTGTGTGTGTGTGTGTGTGTGTGTCTGTGTGTCTGGATGTATCCTCAGCCGTGTGACTCAATGTGCAATTGCATGTGCGTGACAGACTCGGTGAGGAGTGCACACATTGGGTGTGATTCAACGTTGCACGTGTGCAGGAGCGTCTGTTTGCGCGAGATTCAGTGTGTTTACCCGTGTGCACGTGCACATGCTCGTGCACATGCTCGTGCACGTGCGCGTGCGCGTGCGCTTCCGCGTGTCATCTAAGGCACCCCAGTCTCCCGCTCTTCCTTAATTAACGCGCCTTCTCGCAAGACTTTCTCTGGAATATGAAACAATTTTACCTGATGATGCAAACAGCTGAAAACAGCGCCGGGGCTGGTGCCTCGCCTCCTCCCCTCCTCCCTTCCTCGCCTCCTCGCCTCCTCACCTGACACTTTACTCTTTATGCGAGAGCGTTAATGTATGCCGGCGCTACACTTGTAGTTTTTATATCCGTGTATTTTAGCGGCACTGCATTAGCCAAAAGGCTTATTTTGCTGGAGGAAATGTGTGTGTGTAAGCAAAACCCTTTGTACTGTGTGATGAAAAAGAGCAGGCTGTGTATCACAGCTTGGCAATGATGTTCTTGCAACACACACACACACACACACACACACACACACACACACACACACACACACACACACACACACACACTTTCACTCACACATTCCCACGCAGAGTCACACACATAAGCCTCAGTAAAGTCCAGGGAAAAACTGGAAACGGGGGCAAAAAAAAAGAGACAAAACAGAGGCAGAGGGCCAGGAGGAATGACAAATATGCAAATTTTGAGCAATTGAGCTTTGGGTCCAGTTCAAAAGAGAACTGATTAAAATGATTTGATGACATAAAATCTGTAAATTCTCATGTGTCCCTCCTCTATAAGCCAATGCTTATATGTGCATAAATGCAGGCAATTCAATTCAAAACCTCTCCGTCCCGTAAGAGAAATTTCCCTCACAGACTGGGTTTATATTAAAAACACTCAGGGTGAAAACTCATAATAAAAAAGGACAATAAAAACACCATATACACAATAAAGACGCATGACAAATCACCCCAACAGCCGCCACACGGACAAGCACAAGTCGATAAGACCGGAGAGGGACTGTGTAGCTCGATACGGTGCAGTAAAAGATGGCAGCTCAGGGCCAGGTCACAATGAAAGGAACTTAAAATTGATTTCCCTCTCTGTCCCTCTGTTGCAGTGTGGTGCATTCGCTTCTCTCAGGAGCCCGCGGACCAGTCGGTGGTACTGGGAGAACGGGTGGTGTTGTCCTGCGTGGTCTTCAACTACAGCGGCATCGTCCAGTGGACCAAGGACGGCCTGGCCCTCGGCGTCGGAGAGGGTCTCAGAGGTGAGGGAGGGGAACGAAGTCCTGTAGTGGGAAAGAGAGAGAAAGAGAGAGAGAGAGAGAGAGAGAGAGAGAGAGAGAGAGAGAGAGAGAGAGAGAGAGAGAGAGAGAAGATCCCTCCAGCTTCACCGAGCTGGAGGGATCAAAGTGAAGTGAAGAAGGGGAATAACTCAGCCACGGTTTCGGTTCAGTTTTGACTGTAAGAACCCTGACAAAAGCTATTACGGTTGAAAAGTGTAGGGTTTTTTAACATTAAGGGAATGAACACTGAACAGAGAGAGAGAGAGTGTTAAGAGCCAAGAGGCGTGTGAGTGACAATCTGGGCAAAAATGAGTCCTGTATATCATGCTGAATTAGAGAAAATCCCTCACACTGCTGACAAAAGCAGACGCACATTCCCATTTACATTTTTAAGCCGACACGCACATCCAGTGTGACTTACTGTGAGTCCAACAGTGGAACGCACTTCTTTTCGGAGATGGGGGGGGGGGGGGGGGGGGGGGGCGTCACATGCAGCCAAAAAGTGAGGAGAGTCAAAGAGTCAGAGCCAGAAAAAACAGAGGAGAGGTTTTCCTTCTGCGCTGAGGAGACGGTCAAAGGAAACGGAGAAGTGCCAGAACAAGAGAGGAAGAAGAAAAAGAAAAAAAATGTTGTTCTCTACTGACCTTCACCCAAATTCTACAAAATATTCAAACAAGCTTTTGACCATTGTGGCTTACTGACTGCTTGACATCCTGTGACTGCTGCTGCTGATACCTCTTACTCTTTGATCATGATACAAAAATTATCATTCAGGCTTTTTATCTGTTGAAAAAGATGAAAAACTCCACGGAAGGATGATTATTTGAAGCCCTCTTCGAAGCTACAGTCGGTGACATTCATTCAAAATATTCTTTTGTCATATTTTCTATCTTGATAGTAGAACACGAGACAACGTTCAGCTTCCTCCTTCTTTTAGCGCTCCTAAGGACATTTGTAAAATTCCACCGCGCTTGAACGAAAACAATCAATCAGAGCCCGAGGAGTCTGTGATCCACTGAACTCAAACTAGGCAGCTCTGATCAAATATTAACCAAGATTCTGTTATTGCCTATTTCTCGCCTCAATTGTTTTCAGAGACATATTTTAGTGTCCCGTTTGTTGAGCTTGGCTTGGTTTTGGCATCGACTGTTTTCAACACGCCAGACGGGACATTTTACATTTTCTCATTCTACTAGAATATGTTTCCCGTAAACATTTGAAGCAATGCGGTGACTGAATCTTGTTTGATGTCTGATCGCCGCTGTGTGATTTGGCGGTTTGGTCGGGGTTAAAGAGCGATCGACTGCTGCGGTAGAGACTCCTCGGCTCTGATTGGTCGTTCTTCTTCGCTTGCGGTGGAATCTTGCAACTATCATTAAGAGCACACAGCCAGTTATAGTTGATTTAAGTCACCGACTGTAGCTTTAACAGGTCAACAACTTTACTGTTGTTTTATCACCTTGAGCACTGACCATAGCACACAACACCTGCCACCCCCTCTACCCATGCTCCGCTCTCCTCCCCTCCAGCCCCAGATAGAGACCACCACTCTGCAAAAAAAAGAAAAAAGAAACCGCTTGCCCTTTACTGCCTTAAACAGCCCGGGCACACTGCAACAATCTTGTGTTTGATTGTGCTAAAAGCTAATTTCCCTTGATAGAGGACAGCAGAGAATGAATCTGTTAGTCACTCAGGGTCTGGAGACTCGCATATAAACTTGATTTTGAACAGATGATGTGTTTTAGACGTAAGTACCTGTTTGTCTTGTTGTCTGTGTTGATTGTAATGTGTGTGGAGATGGATGCCTCACCCTTCTACTGCAAACCAAGTCTACCTACTGGGTACAAATACAAGTAACCTAACCTAAGTACTCATTATGCACAATGGCCCATTTCAGCATTTTTTACAGTGGATTGTTGGATTGCATTTATTGACGCATTAATGTGCACATTATTTTAATGTTGCAGCAGGGTCATATTGATCACTTCAACCCAATAAATATGTAGTCTACCAAGCGGTCAACAACACCTGCTTATCAATCAATATTCTTTGAGATCCCCTTTTTATATTCTTTTTTTTCTATGTGTATTCGTGAATGGATGAATATCCATCAATGGCATCTGATACCTTTGATGATACAGCGAGTCGCATTGCTCTGGTGTTTCTGCTCTTCTTGTCACTCACGCTGTGACAGGACTCTGACATCTTGGTTCTTAGAGTTTGTGTTGGTGGAGATGAAGTCTGTGACACTACAAGGACTCAAACTCAAATCTCATGAATATAAAGTATTTCTTTTCCCAAACTATTCTTTTTTTTTTTTCCCCCCCTGAAAAACTTATTAGACAAAGCTTCTATTCCCCGCATGAAACCATAGTTTTAAATAATTTGCTGCTAAAGGATAAAAAAAAAAGAAATATGTGAAAACTATATTAATATGTAAAAATGGCACAGATATTTATTTTAATGAAAAATCTAATAATATACTCAACAAAATGTAATATTATTAAGGATTTAAAAAAAAGTACATAAGCTTCATACATCCACCCACACATCCAGTCATCCTACACTCACACACACACACACTCACACACACACACACACACACACACTCACACACACTCACACACACTCACACACACACTCACACACACAGTCACTCAAGTGATAATCTGACATGTGATGTGAATCTTGTGTTCAACTCAATTTAATTCACAGGTTCAGTAAAGGTCAGCACATCGCCCCCCCCCCCCCCCCCCCCCTTCTCTTATTTCCTGCTCCTCCGTCTTTCAGACTTCAGCTCCATCATCACTCGCTTTATGCATCTCCCAGACCCCCTTTTATTGCTTTTCATTTCCCTTCCTCTGCTCTCATCCCTTCCACCTCCCTCTCTCTTTATGTGGGTAATGCTCTCTTTGTCCTTGCAGCCTTTTTTTTTTTGCGAGCATGGCTCCGATGATAAACACGCCGCCATTTGATAAACATGTCGTCCTCTCTGTCTCTCTTTCTCTGCTTTTCAGCCATCCATCATCCCCATCCGTCCATTATTTATCCTTAAGTTGTCTGTGCTGCCAGTCCTCCCCTCATCCTTGACGGATACCGTCTCAATCTTTTGCTTTTCATGATCGCAATATAAACAAGAGGTCGTGTCGATGTATGGAGGGAAAGTCTGTAAGTTGTTATTATTTGTTCCCCGAAAGATCAACCGAATCAGCTGTGATCTGAAGGGAGGTGTTGTTGGTGCATGGAACATGACGTGTACTGGTATGTGCCCTGTATGTTGTGTACATGCTGTTGACGACAGTGTGGGAGTGCAGATTGTGCATTAAATTCATACCTGCAGTTTGCACACACCCACACACACACACACACGCACACGCACACACACACACACACGCAGGAGATCTGTGTTCATTCACCGACAAAAACACATCACGTAGTTGTGAATATGAAACACATGAAATATAAAGAAAATCCTTGAAGTATGAAGACATATACATGTGTGTATCATGTTTACATCTATGCAAATGCCTTAAACACACATCTACTCATTTACCTGCAGGCATTAGTGGCGGTGTATTGTTCGTCCTCCTCCTCCTCCTCCTCCTCCACCTCCTTCTTCTTCTCCTTCTCCCCGGGGTGCTTTCACCTCTGTGGTTGCTATGCTGCGAGGTGCTGGAGTGGATGATGTAATCTCCACTAATACTTTTGTCCCCCCCCCTCCCCACCGTTCCCTCCTTCCTCCTCCGCGCACCCCAACTGCCCGCCTGCCTGCCTGCCTGCCTGTTTGCTTGCCTGCCTTTGCCATCTGAATCCATGATGTCATGTTAGGATTGGGCACGGAGGATCAATGAGTGCCCCCTAGTGGGACGTCACGCTCAATTATGTCTTTGTCTGAGAGGCGAGGGTTCAAACAGAGAGAAAAGGGGGTGTTGTAATTGGAACGGCGCTGCCTGTAGTTCTGCAGTTTGTGTATCTTACAGGAAACTGATGGGGCGTCGTTGTATCATGTATACGTGGCGATGTTTGATTAGTTTCTTTGTGTAAAAAAAAAAACCCTCAGCTGTTTATCTCCGAGTGCGTGCTCCTGCTCCTGCTCCTGCTCCTGCTCCTGCTCCTGCGTTCATTCCCTTCCTCTGTGTTGTCTGTGTAAAGGACGGTACTATCATGATGTCCAGAGTCTCCGGTTAATACGAGAAAGGTCTTCAAAACCTCTCAAATGAATGCTATTAATGCTAAATGCTATCTGCGTGTTATGATAAAAAAGCTTTGACATTTTCCCATAAGTACAACATCCCATTTGCTGCTCTCTGTCTCTGATTGGTGTAATGCAATTGTGATTGAGCTTTTATCCGTTTCATAAGAGCTTTTATATCTGATTTATGTTGTAAACAACGTGAGCGGAGGACAGAAACAGTCGCTGAACGTTGAATGGAAGAAGACGGCGAGTGGATGTAGAATTGTTTCCAAAGGTTTTGTGTTCTTTTTCCTTTTGTTTGTGTTCCTGAAACTGAAAAAGAACCGACGACAACATGACAAGCAGCTCACCAAAAATACACTTAGTGGCATCTATCCATCCAGATAGTCTGGTTTTATTTGCTTCAACTGCGATACAATGGAGACTGCTGTGTTCACAGCACTGAAAAACAACGTCTAGGAAAAGGAGAATTAAGAACTCTTTCCCTAAAAAGCAAAGCTGTTTATAATCCGTAGAAGACACTGAACAGTTTTCAAAGGGACTTCTTTTTGTCAAAACCTGTTTACATTGTACAGTGGATCCATTTTGATCCATTTTTGATGAATAAATTCCTTTGCATATTCCATAATCCAAACTTTTCCAGCGTAAACTTCCGTGGCAGAAGTTGAAGATTTGGGACAGCTAAAACTGACTGTCGATTAAACTATGTTCCCACAGATTTTAAGGCATTCTTCATAACAAAAAAATATGGTAATAAGGGGAAAAAAATGCCATCTCTAAAATGTGGTGCTGGAGCTTTCTTTCCCCTGTGCATTTACATTTACATCTAGTTTTCTCGACGAGCAGATGGAAATAAAAAGTAATTTTTTTCTCCCCACTGTTACTACCTGCAACTTATCACTCGGTGTTTCTAAACTAAATATGATATTATTTTCACAAATTTGTGTTTGTGAAGGCATTGCTGTTACGATGACTCATGACTGTAATAGAATGTGCCTCTTCCTCTTCATGCCGGCAATCATTTTAAAACTGCAAGGTCATGTTTTCCGGGTGCTCCCACTATTTTTTTAAATTTCATTCCAGAAGTTAATTTCCGAAACTCGTCAGGCTTTCCTGACCTGCAAATGAACGTGGAACTAAAAACAGCAAGTCCAACAGGTCCATGCATCACAAAGTGCTTGTTTACCGGATGTCTCTCCATCCATTTAACTGTAAACCTGCCGCGTGTCTCCTGCAGCCTGGCCCCGGTACCGTGTGCTGCGGGCTCTGGACATCGGCCAGTACAACCTGGAGATCTCCAACGCCGAGCTGTCCGACGACTCCCTGTACGAGTGTCAGGCCACAGAGGCCGCCCTGCGCTCCAGGAGGGCCAAACTCAATGTACTCAGTAAGTGAACTTACAGACACGGGGGACATTTTTTATTTTAACCACCACAGTTTGAGCAAAAGGACCGATTCATTCCGAGGAGACCAGAGACGGTTATCCGATCAAAGAGAGAGCGAGAGAGAGAGAGAGGGAGCTTCACTACTCTGAGGCACCGTTATGGATGAGCAGTGTGGTTAAAAGTGCACGATCAATTTAGATGCACACGCGTTGAACCGGCTCAATACTATTGACTAGATTTGATGCATCACTCTTGCAATAAATCTTGGGTTGGGTTTCATATCCGTCTCCCTCAGATTACAGCATCCATGAGTTTGTTTTGTGTTGTAAACAGACTCTGCCAATATTACAAGAAAAACGCTCGCAGATTTTAAGTGAAGCAGCAAATGGTGAAAGCTAATGGAAAACACCATAAACACCCATATGTGACAACTTAACGAGTATCTTAACTTTCGCCATAACCTTATATTTAGCAGGACGTTGCTCTTGATTGTGCAGTATGATTGAAATATATAGAAGAGAAACAAGATAATGGAAAAGAATTTAGAGGCTACCAACAGCTTCCAAGGAACAAAGCCGTGTTGTAAGTATGATAGTGAAGTTTTTCAGGAAATCCTACGAATTAAGTTGAAGGAATTCACAGTCTTCTGTTTTAGATCTGTCCAGTATTTTCTCTATTTACATGTATGTCTGTATGCGTGAGCGCACACTTGCATAAATGTGTCCTTCTTAAAGCTTGGAACTGTGCGTGTCTCTCCTCCAGTCCCCCCCGAGGACCCGGTGGTTGAGGGGTCCCCGGAGCTCCTGCTGATGGCCGGAAATCCTCACAACCTGACCTGTGTGACCCGCGGGGCCAAGCCTGCAGCACACATCCAGTGGACCAAGGATGGAGTCGCTCTGGAGGGAGCCTACCAGTCCACGGTGACTCACACACACACACACACACACACACACACACACACACACACACACACACACACACACACACACATAATAGCAAGCAGCACATGTGCGAAGCCATGCAACATAAAACCCACATAAAACCATGGAGAGATTATTACACTAAAATGAGATCTGTATAATCTCAAATGCCTACTATAGTGGCTGAGAGAGTTTGTAACACACATTGTGGTACCTCCAGTGTTCCTGATAACAGCCAGTCTCAGTCTGGTTGTTTGTTTGTTGATGTGCTTTTTGCCGTGGGCACTGCAAAGGGGAATCACAGTAGGAACGCCTCAGGCCGCACATCACCCCTGGAGTCCTGCATTAGGGAAATACAGTACGCAGTGCAAAGTCAGCACAAGACTTTCTTGGTTCTTGGTTGACGAAATTATAGAAATCTCGGCAGGCTGGGACCGTTATTGCAATTTAATTCTATTTAATGCTTTTAAATGTTTACAAATTGCAGATTCGGACCTGCTAACCAGCGGGAAGGAGCATTTTGTGCTTTGAAACGGGGTAGAAGACAATTTATACAGGATATATTTTTAATAGTCTCAATAAAAAAATCTGTGAAATTCATCACAGGTCTATTAACCACATCACAGAAAGAAACATCCTAACTTCTCTCTATGAGAAAGCCCTGACTGCTCTGTTGTTTGATCAAAGTAACAACAGGCAAACAAAAATAAATTAAAAAGCATTAATACAGCTAAGTCATACGTACACATTTAGTGAAGTATAAAGTACAGAACTGCATTTTTGGACCAAGGCGAGACAAACCGGACATTTGACAAAACTTGGCAACCCTAAATCTCCCCTATGGCTCAGCTAAAGAACGGCGCTACAGTCGACAGCATGCTGCTCATGTTTCATCTGGTAGACAAATATGCTCATATGTTAAAGGAATAATGGAAACCTCTTTTAAGGCCAAAGCTCCTCGGGAGCTGAGTGGTTACAGTGGCTCATGTTGTATAAATGCAAAAATCTCAGGTTCAATTCCAGCCTTGGAAGCTTTGCTGTATGTAATACCCTTCAGTGACCCCATGTTGACCCCAATGTTGACCCCCGTCAAATAGAGCCCAAAATGCCAAATATGGTTATAAGAAGACGTGTTTAAGGAATCATGTCTTTTTGGTTTCTCATCATTTAAGAGGATTTAAAAGATGAATTAAAAGCACAGAAGTTTGTTATGAAAGATAACACCTGCATATAGTTACTTGTGCTTTTATTAGGTGACAGATTTAATTCCCACGTGGGCCACATCCTAATAAATGTGGTATTTCACTAAACTTTGTATTCACAAAAAGTACTGATTCTGAACACATTTATATAAACAGACGTCTTGATCATAATCGCTTCTTCATCAGATCAATCTTGACCTGATCCAATTAATACAGTGATTTTTCATTGCCTATGCATTCCCTCCCTATCGAACCCTATTTCCACACTTTATGGTCGTGACACATCTTGAAACACAGATCCGAGACATATTTAATTAACCCTCAAACACAGCCACAGGCTGTCTCTCACACACACACACATCCCTGTACTTCTATCTTTGTGAGGCCCCTCTATAACATGATGTATTCCCTAACCTGTTATCCTTAACCATCACAACGTAATGCTTAACTCAAACTCTTACCATAAACCTAATTCCAACCTGAACCGTAAAACCATATTCTTATCCCTCAAACAAGCCTTTGGAGAAGTGAGGACCAGCAAAGATGTCCTCAGTTTCCAAATAAATATCCTCACTGTGTGGTTAAAAATGTGTCCAAGTCCTCACTACACACACACACACACACACACACACACACACACACACACACACACACACACACATATATAGACAGGAACTGTACTAGGTGACACTTGCTATCACAGTGATATATTTTGCTCTCTTCTCTCCCACATTCACACTCTTCACACTCCTGTATATTCTCCTACATACACAAAATTATGCCCGCACACACACACACACACACACACACACACACACACACACACACACACACACACACACACACACACACACACACACACACACACTCACATATGCACACTCATGCTTTCATATGCGCACAGAAGCCACAGCAAACACAGACTCACACGCGGATGTTTTTCCATCTCTTGCAGACAGTTTTATGCCCCACACACCTGCTCATACATATTACATGCTCTTATGTGATTGCGTTACTGACCACACGGCTACATGGAGGCTGTACACGCTTTCTTGACAGATTTTAGCCGCATTGCAAAGCACCTCACCTCCAGAATTCAACGAGACTGGATGTTCTCGTTGTGCAGAAGAAAAAAGATTTGTACTTTATGTTGTATGGCTTCAACTGAGAATTATTGTCATTATTGATTCTTCCATCAATGATCGTCCGATTGCTGGAATTAAGAAATCCGTCAATCTATGAAACGTCAAACCGTGAACAATGTGCATTGCAAATTCCCAACCCCCATGACATCTTCTGTCTGATCAATAACCAAAATCCAAATATGTATTTCTTCTAGAATGATAGAAAAGTGAGTGACTGATCAATACCGTGATTCAGCTTCACTGTGTTACTTTTCTTTTTCACTTTAGTATTCACCTCTCATTTTAAATGCAAGCTGAATTGCTTGCTGTAATTGTAAGAACATTTTGTAGTGAGAGTTATTTTTCTGAACATTAAATGTCTGAATTATGACGATTAAGTTCAAGAACATGGACTTCTATAAAACTGCTCCTTTAAGCTCCTTTGCACTTTCCAACTTCTTTTTTTCTGTCTTCCATCATGTCTAAAAATGTTTTTAATTTTATTTCTAACTCCAGATTACTGTTTCTATTTCCATATTGTGACTCTCTTGGCTCCTTTACTAACCCTCCTCTCTCTCCTTTCTCCTCTCTTAATTCTCCTGTGATATTTCCCATTTCCTCCTTTATTTTTTTTGTCCGCTTCGTCCTTCCTCATCCACTGCTTCTCCTCCTCCTCTTCTTTGATCGTTCTCTGTTTGCTCCCCTTCCTAAATTCTACCGTCCTCTTCTCTTGCTCCCTATTTCTTCGCTGAACAGGAAGTGTTGCCGGACAGGAAGAGGGTGACGACCAGGAGCTACCTGCCCATCACACCAGCAGACACTGACAGCAGCCGCAACTTCACCTGCGTGGCCAGCAACCCGGCGGTGCCGATGGGCAAACGAGCCACTGTTACCCTCAACGTCCACCGTGAGTTGCCCCTTTTCCTTGTCGAGGTGCATAGGTGGGGCTGTTTTTGTGTTGGCACATGGGAGAAAAAATCCCTCTATGATTTTAATTGGCTGCCCCAGCACCTATCAACAAAGTATTTATAGCCAAAAAACACATATGCTGCATATTTGAATTTACAGCCACTATTTTTCACCATTCTCAAACTTGGGCTGGTTCCAGGTTTGATTTGAGCTGTTTGCGCTGATTTGGCACATCTCTTTTGGAGCCAACGATTTTCTCCTGAAGCAAGTTGAGCAAGTTGATTTTCTTCAACATCTGGAAAACCTGATACTTTTTGTGTTATAAGAGATTTTAATCGTGTCCCTGGAGAAATAAGGAATGCTTGCTCACGAGCGAACTGCAGTTTGAATTTTCAATCAAGAAGATTGATGTGTTTTTCCAGCCCAGTGTCGTTAGTAATTACTGGGAGAATAACTGCAGTAACAGTAGATGTAGAACCAGCGCTGTGTTTGTACAGAAGGCTGTAGAGAAGTGGGGTTTTAGAATACCAGATTTTATTGCGAAATGCATCATTTGTTGTGACTTATTTGTGTGGGAAATCAATCCTCTTGCTGCTTTGGCAGAGCTGAAACACAACAGTGATTCAGTTTATCTTTGGTTGCACATTAAATATGTATCCCTCCCTGTGTAGACCCTCCTATGGTGACCCTGTCCATCGAACCTCGCTCCGTCCTGGAAGGCGAGAGAGTCACCTTCACCTGTCAGGCCACTGGCAACCCTCCTATCATTGGCTTCAGGTCTGGATCACATTTTACCTGAATTTATCTCTAAAGGTACGATGTGGAATATCATTGTTATTAATGACGCAGGTGGCCGTCAAGTGATCTGCAGTAAACCTCTTGTTGCTTCTGCACGTGCTTAGGCAGCATCCTGGGCATTCGTCAACAGTGACGTGACATTTCACTACAATCATATATCATATTTAGCATAATTAATCTGTAATACTCCTTTACTTAGCTTGCCATTTGCAAATGACTTTTATCTGCTAACATCACGAAGCAACCAAAGTAGATCCATAACCTATAGTTAGTTTGTTGCCAGCCCATGTTTTGCATCGCCCTCGGCTAGTAGAGAGCCATCATTCGTGATACATCTCTGCTTTGTACTGTAACATATTTATTCTTGGCTAAAAATCGACGCTGTCACATTGCATTTGTATCATGGATCATCAGCGAGCGAGCACGCTAAGGTTAGCCAGCTAGCTGAAACTTATGCACCGCATGGATCTTCAGCCCTGGGAGTCTGGATGAATTAGCTGACGTTAGCCACTCCAGACAGCGTTTTGCTACAGTTAGCTCCACACAGTTGGCGCTGTAGCGGAGCTGAAGAGAGCCGAGGCCCTCAGAAACTTGCATAAACGTTTAATACATGCACATTTCTTCACATTGATTCTAATACCTAAACATTCTGTTCTATTTATCAAACAATCAATATGTTACTAACTTTGACAGCATTGTTCCAGTTCAGCATGGTCAATGTTATTTAGGGACACTGTTTCATTTGGTACCCGCAGTCCAACATCAAGGGGGCCAGATTGCAGTTCTGTTCAATACCAATAGATTTTCTTTCATATATTCCAATCTGCTTGTAACCACCGTCTGGAGGCGATCCTGAATTGTAATTTCTGCTTGCAGAACGGAATTAATGAAAGTATCGAACAGCTAAACAATTAAACACTGACTTTAATCTTAAGTGACAGCACTGAAGCATTGAAGTCGCTAAATGCTGGACTTTAAAACGGTGGTTTTAATCTGAGGCTTGAGACTCCTCCAGAGGGTCCCAGTTTGGGAGCGCTGCCAGGCACTTAGGCACTAAGCCTATTGAATGTATATTAAAATGTCATCGAATGGCAGATGTGCAATATGGTTATATGACTTTTTGAGCTATATATATGGATAACAGAAATGAAAAGAAATGCTTTTTTTTTTTCTTTAGCTTGCAATCATTCCCTCAGGTTTTGACATAGAGGATTTTTTAAACCGTAGTCTAATAGCTTTAAATGGTAATATAAAAACACTTATTGTCTAATAGTGGAAATCTAACACTTGGATCACCACTAAAAACCCATTATGCTTTTTGAGGTCCGCTGACAAACTGACGAGGATTTGAAATACTTGATAACGTGTTAAACGGTGCCGTGTTTCTCCGTCAGGTGGGCAAAAGGTGGCGTGCTGCTGGAGGGGGCCAGGGAGAGCGTGTTTGTCACCACAGCAGATCACTCCTTCTTCACCGAGCCCGTGTCCTGTCAGGTTTTCAACGTCGTGGGAAGCACCAACGTCAGCATCCTGGTGGACGTGCACTGTGAGTAGAGTGCCAACACTCCTGAGCTGAGTGGGACTCATGATGATGATATTTACGTGCTCTACTGTATATATATTTTTGTCAGTATTTGTTTGCAGAGCCACGCTGCGTTTGTTTTGTTCCTGGGGTTTTAATTCTCTTACTCTCTTTCAGTTGGCCCAATACTAGTAGTGGAGCCGAGGCCAGTGACGGTAGATGTGGACTCTGACGTCACTCTGAACTGCAAGTGGTCTGGGAACCCCCCTCTCACCCTAACCTGGACCAAGAAGGGCTCCAGCATGGTGAGAACGAACCATTAATCCTTTCACCTTCAAGTTTTTATTTCCCTAAATTGTCCCATATTTGAATGTATACAGAAAGAAAGAAGAAAGTCTGAGCACCACATGTTGGAGTAGATTACATTTCGAGAACTACGGTCAAATCCTTCTGAAAAACCCCCCAATCCCAATCCAAATTAATTTCCAAGACCTAGACTTCATCAATGTTTGCTCAGTCGTACCACGCACGGTTAGAAGCGAGACTCCGTCTTCATATCCTGAATCTTTTATTCATGCCTAACAAGTTAAGAAAAGCTCCAGGAAAAAAAACAAACAACTAATGGAGCCTGCTGAGTAAATCAACATGTTTTATGAATTAAATATAGATCTCCCTCCCTGTTCTGTCTGTGGTCTGTCTGTCCCCACCCACACTCACAAAGCTACTATGCTGCTTCTTGTGCATACTTATACTTGTGTATGCGTGTCCAGGTGCTCAGCAACAACAACCAGCTGTATTTGAAGTCAGTGAGCCAGGCCGACGCAGGCCAGTATGTCTGCAAGGCCATCGTGCCCCGGATTGGTGTGGGAGAGACTGAGGTCACGCTCACCGTCAACGGTCAGTTACTATCGAATTACTCTGCCGAACATTTGAATAATGAAACCACATGAACCCCCATGATGTGTTTGTCTATAATCATTCTATACATCATGCATGTGTCTGCATCCGTCAAACAGCTGAAGCCTCTGAATGTACAGAGTGCAGTATGGGCACCCGGCCTGATTCATTGGAGCCCGGGCCTGAACCAAACCCCACTGCTAATTTGTTATCCCTAAACAGGCCTAAAGCCAACATTTCAATGTCAAAACTCTCTCCTCGAGAGACCGGATTTTACTTAATAAATCAAAAGGGATTCACCAAGAACACAATGACGAAAAGCGAGTTCACAAACGCTCCTTAAATCTTCGCCAACTGACAAAGTGCGACATTCATTGGCACGTCCTTGAGCTCGGTGAGCTAGTGACTATCTTTGCACTTGTTCACTTACCAGACAACATTATGCTAAAGGAGCTTTATTTCAATGGGGTCAGATCACTCTCACTATTAAAGGATTCATAAATGTTCTTTGTGATTTATATATAAATGACCGGCACCACAAATATATGTTTCAACGCACACAGCAACAGTTACCAGTATATATATATATATATGTATATATATATATATATATATATATATATATATATATATATATATATATATATATATATATATATATATGTAAACAGAATCCCCAATTAAACGAATAAGATTCATAAATACATTTCTGATGCACACATGAATATATATATTTATTAAGCTGCCTGTCAAACATGTTTGAACTTCACTGCATTTGTGTGTGGATTGTGTGCATTCACAATTGCATTTTTTTCAAAAAGTGAATTATCTTAAGCCAATCAGATGTCTCCTCCGTTTTCAACCAACCACATGAGCATGCCCGTAACATCCAGTTAAACATTGTGATGCGGAGAACGGCAAAAATTTACAAATTTTAACTTCCGACCCATCAACTGTTACCGTTGCAGGTATTTTCTGCTGGCCTCACCTGATTTTATCGTCCTGCTCTCGTCCACTAAAATAACATCTGGTGTGCCGTCTACCTGATTCCCTCTGAATGCAGCATACGTTGAATGCAAGTGTACTTCCAAAACCTTCTGATTTGTTGTAGTAATCGTCTTTTGTCTCTCTCTCTCTCTCTCTCTCTCTCTCTCTCTCTCTCTCTCTCTCTCGCCTCACTCACTCAGGCCCCCCCATCATCTCCAGTGATTCAGTCCAGTACGCCGTCAGAGGGGAGAGAGGAGAGATCAAGTGTTACATCGCGAGCACCCCCCCACCTGATAAGATTGTAAGTCCATCCTTGGAAGTTGTAATCTGCTGCAGAGGTGCTCGACCTTTTCAGATTGCGTCTGCCTCAAACAGAATCCTGATCACAGAACCTCCTCGTTCGCCCTGAAAACAAAACAAAAAATATTCTTTTACTTTCTCTCTTCTTGCTTGCTTGTGTGTTACGCAGCTTAACGATTGGCACAAGTGCCATTGTTCTCCAACTGTGTCGCGAGAACAATCTGCTCTTCGTCTGTGGTGGAAGGTGTGACTCATCAAAAACAGCTGCTGTAGTGTCTGGTTGAAATGAAAGAGGAGACGCACGGCGCTGAAATGTTGGGAGTGCAGCAGATACGATCAAGAATTCATGAAAAAACGGAGAATGTGGCTTCTAGTGTTACTTATAGTAATAGTTTTTTAGTTATCTTCACCATGAAACTGTCAGCGCAGCGTCCATACTATCTTTGATTTTAGCACTTGGACCAACCAGCCGAAACCGTTCCAATTCAGTGGTCCCTTGCAAAGTGGTAACCATCTTTTCTCTATAAAAAAAAAAAAAGAAGCGTTCACACACATTGCCTCACCAGCAAACTGTAATGCAATATCCTCCTAAATGTGCCGTAACTGCAGAAATATACGTTGTTTTCTCATTCCTGTCTTTTCTTAAAGTCGCTGAGTGCAATGCTTGATCAATAGAAAGTGGCTGTGCATTACATAAGTTGCAAAATGATATCTAATATAAACCTTTAAAACAAAACAGAAAACACCATTATCCTCACAAATCACCCCCCCCCCCCCCCCCCCCCCCAAAAAAAAAAAAGCAAGTAGCAACGTTTGAGTTAGAAGGCTAGAATGAGTGAGAGCGAGTGTGTGTGGGGGTAAAACAGACTGAAATGAGCGGGAGAGAGATGGAGGGAGAGTAAAATTCTGTACCTTTCAGCGTCAATTATCCAATTGTGCAGTGCCAACATGACAGAAATCAGAGCTTTTAGGAGGCCTCAGCCCCCCCGCCGCACTGGCAGAGAGCTCAGAGCGTATAATGTGATACGACATTGTAGTCTCGGCTTAATGCAGAGACACAAGGACTTATAAAATATGGAGTATGATGCTGTGTGTATGTGTGTGTGTGTGTGTGTGTGTGTGTGTGTGGTAATAGAGGCAATGAGAAATTGAGAAAGGGAAGAAATCCAGACAGAGGTACTGCAATAAAATCATTGTGAGAAACAAGAAAGAAAGGGAGGGATTTTGAGAGGCAGACTGTGGAGACAGAAACGACGCATTATGTAAGATTGTCAGAGGGAGAAAAGAGAGCAGATTTTGGTGTGTTTCTTTCATTTCTCCCTCATCCACTCTTGATCACATTTTCATATTTTATTTTTTTTTTCAAAAAATCAGGTTAAAAGGTACATTAGCCTAACATATGGCTCTATGTATATTTTGATATCACCATGTGCCTCAAATTTCTACCTCAGCAGATTTTAAGTAGAAAAACCTGCTTGAGTTTTTATCGCTCATGTACACTTGCTGCCCTCTCTCTGTGTGTGTGTGTGTGTGTGTGTGTGTGTGTGTGTGTGTTCTGATTTATTTGTGAGGAAATTCTTCCTTTTCCGGCCTGAAAACTTTAATTAGGCACATAGTGCACCAGGAGAGAGAAAACTACATATTTACCAAGGTGTGAGAATATAATTTGTTTTGCTTAAAATGTACTTCCTGCCCACATTCGCTTTAGTCTCCTTCAACCTTTAACACCAGCCCATCTGTTTGCTGAATGTTTACTTGTTATTATATATATGTGTGTGTGTGTGTGTGTGTGTGTGTGTGTGTGTGTGTGTGTGTGTATGAGTCGATTGTTGTTAATACTACATAAGATAAGATAATGTGAAATTAGCATTATTGATCCCTGAGGGGAAATAGGGTGATTGCAGCTGTAAAAAAGTGCAGTTTAGATCAAAATCAAACAAATTAAACATATTGGAGATTGCGTCTTCATCGCGTCAGCTCCTACAGCAGCTTGAAGGACTTTTCCTGCCGTGTTGATTAGGAACAGCTTTATAGATTTGCAAATGTTTTAGTGTACAGATTTAGCAAGCCTTTGATCTTATCTGAATTCTAAATTGATGTAAACCTGCCTAACCATTTTAATGCAATCCTTTTGAAGTGGCAGATCACACATAGGGAGTTCGAGAGCGAGTTTTGCCTGCAAAGTGCTCTCTGCCTGGAACCATTGGTCACGTATATGTGTTTGTACAACCTTGTATATATATATATATATATACCACACTAAACGCATTTACAGAATGCTTTACAACTCACAAAAGGGACTACAACGGCATCTCAAAGGAAATATAAAATACATAGTTAATAGATGTGTAGGTAGATAAAAGAAGAGTAATTAAAGACTGCAAAGAAACATTCATAAGCAAAGAGATTTAACAGCTGATAGGAACTTGGTTAAAATAAAGCGGCGGTGTTACTGAGCACCAGAGTGCATTTATTAAACCTCTCATCTTAATCAGGTGAGTTGAGACCCCTTTAGCTCATTAGAGATTAACAAATATACATTATGCAGCAGCTTAATTTAACAGAAGTGTATCGTTCCATCCTCCCCTCTATTATTTGGTCAAGTTCCTGAACCATCGTGTCAGTGATCAGAGAAAGACTAGAATCTAAATCGTCCTTCTGAATCTGTGTGTGTCTCAGGTTTGGGCGTGGAAGGAGAACGTGTGGGAGAAGGAGAAGGGCACCCTGATGGAGCGGTACACCGTGGAGCAGAGCAAACCTCCGTCCCAGGGCGGGGCCGTCCTCTCCACCCTCACCATCAACAACGTCATGGAGTCTGACTTCCACTCGCCCTACAACTGCACCGCCTGGAACGCCTTCGGACCCGGGACCATGATCATCACCCTGGAGGAGACCGGTATGGAGCGAACAAAAAGAAAAGGGGGGGGAAATAACTGAGAGTTTTAATCTATGTCAATTATGAGAGTGTATCATGTCACAGTTAGTTGCACAGTTAATGAGGGCATTTTATTTTATGGTGTTTATCATCATAAAGGAGCAGATCAAGATCAAGCTGAACATTAACGTTATCATCAGTTGTTGCATCACTTTAAAAGTTGACGAAAGTGTTTTTGGCAAATGATACAAAGACAGTAAGGCTTTGTAAATTAAATGATAATTAAAAAGCGTTTTACCAACACTCACTTCTGGCTCTTCAAAGCCCCTACACTTCAAACTAGTACGCTCTATGTACCCCTCTAACGTCACTTTAGGACATGTCAGGGACGGAGTGTCAGTTTAAACTCATTACATGCATACAGTCTCTTGTCGAAATAAACTTCCAACATTGGTTTACCTAGTAAACAATATAAATATGATGGTTTGGGTTTAAATAAGTGTGTTTGTTACATTAAATCCACTCTTTTCGTTCTTACCTTTCAAAATAAAAGTCCAAGACATGAACACTGGGTAACACTGATTACCAGAGGAAACTCAACTTAATTCAGAGCATGTAAACCAGAAGGTAACTCAATAAAATAGCGTAATAGTTTACCTCAGACTGACTTCCAGATGCTTCTCAAAGCTTTTTTGGAGAAAGTGCTGCAATTGTGTTTACCTTAAAGTACGAACATATTGGTCCTCTACTGTAATACAACAACAACAGGAAGGGAAGGAGAAAACTTCTACAGGAAGCCAGCACACAGTAAACAATTCAGGTTTCAAAAATATATTTTTTTAAACCTGATGTTTTATGAATGTCTTATTAGCTTTAATGTCCCAGAGAAAGATGCTCCTCCTCTTCCTCAAGTGCCCTTGAGCAAGATTTCCACGCAGTGCCCTCAGCTGGACGTCAGGCGACAGGATTGAGTGTTATAAGTCCATTCTGGATGGTTACGCATTTTATTGCGAGGACTTGCTATGTCACATTACATTGAGAAAATGATTTCTTCATGCTCCGTCAGTCTTATCTGGCTCTTATTCTTTCAGCTTTCAGGCTTCAGAAAATCTACCAAAACATCTTTGAGAGAGAGAGAGAGAGAGAGAGAGAGAGAGAGAGAGAGAGAGAGAGAGAGAGAGAGAGCGAGAGAGAGAGAGAGAGAGAGAGAGAGAGAAAGCTGTTTTCATCCCTTGTTCGACTTGCCTTATCAACGTATATGCAGCCTTTAGAGATTCAATTTTTAGCTAGGACACACGATTTACACTTAAAAGACACAAGATCCGTGCGTGTTTCTCCAACAAAGAGGCAGCAGTTGTCCCTCAAACCTGATCTCTGCTTGTGTTTGTTTCAGATATTGTTCCGGTGGGAATTATCGCCGGTGGTACGGTGGGCTCCTCCATTCTGCTGCTTATGTTTCTACTGGCGCTCGCCTTCTTCCTCTACCGCCAACGCAAAGGCAGTAAGTGAACACAGTTGTTCTCTAATGTATGTGTGTATATGTGTGTGTGTGTGTGTGTGTGTGTGTGTGTGTGTAGGAGCAGGCACACGCGTACTGTATGCGTCCATCAGTCTTTCCTTCATCCACTCACCCGATCTGTCATTCTGCCTCTCCACGTTTGAAGAAAGGAGCATGTGCCAGCTGTATAGCATTTTATTCAAATGAGATTAATTTATATTCATATAATATGGCTAACTGCCTTAAAACGCCTACTGTACTCTTTGCATTCTACTGACACGGAAGTGTATGATTATTCTTTTAATAAATTGTATTCATGTGCCGCTTGTACACTAGATAAAGTACATAAATAACAGAACAGGAAACAAGAGCATTTAAAGGTGAATAGTACTTAGTGCATTAATTCCTATATGTTGTTTCTGCAGCCGACGGCAATCCAATTTACGTTTATCAGCACAAGCCACTCTTCTCCCAAAGCAGAGAGCTAAGAACAAGCGGTGTCTTCAAGTTGTCTCGTTTTTTGAGCTGCTCCACTGCAAATAAAGAAGTGGGAAAGACAATGAAGGTGACTGGCAGAGTCCCCAGAGGGATTTTCTGGGGATAAGTGTATATCTTCTGCTTCAGAGCTGATAACACCACTACAGAAAAGATACCATTTGGAAATAGAAACTCAAACAAACATCGTTGTGGCTCCGTGATAAGCTGTCTCTCATTTGCGGCGCGATGCTGCAGCTCAAGACTTCACAGATTTAAATCTTTCGCTTTTAAGGTCTCTGCTTGTTGGAAGAGAGTCGTTGGTGTTGACGAAAATATTGACTGCTCCTGTGCTCGGGATATATAGATTAAGATGAGAAGTTTTACCATCTCAGGTTTACACAAAGCGTAATCTCGATACACAGAGTCGGCGTTCGTATTCAGAATCTGTAGGCAGCGGGACAAGATTTTGGTATCAGAAGCGTTCTGGTTTCTGTTTCTGTTCTCTTTTTATTGGTTTAAAATTTGCTTTTAAACCCAGCATTGATTTTATTTTTTTTACTATATTTAGCTAAAAATATTTGAAAGTTCTCAGCCATTAAATTGCTTCATCGTCTCCAGCATTGCACAGACTGTGGTCTATCCTTCTGTAAATATTTTCTTCTTGGAGTAGTAAAAAGAAAAGCTATCCAGAAGTGAAAGTAGTGGAATGTATTTAACATAACTAAAAGCCTTTTAATGAAATGACATCAAATATGTTTAATCTCTATACCTCTGTGCATATTTAACTTTCTGCAGCTGTAGCTTTTATGTTAATGCGACGCCACTCAATTCAGACTTGAGCCGCGCTGGAAGTGTTTCTGAAATATTACTAGGTCACACGGTAATAAGATCACAGTCGTGACATTTATGTAAAAATAAATCAAATATGAGACAAACATGTATATTTGCCGGCACATTTGTGTACAGTAACACGGTACATGTCTGAAGGGGGCTTAAAAGGCTGAAGATGTACCTTCTTGCTCAGAATATTTGACTAATCTTTCTGTTTCTGCTTGTAGCTTTTGCTCAGCTCCGAAACAAAAACACTAAGAGAAATCTGGAATAAATAGCTGAACCTTTCTCACCCCTTTCTGCTCCACCAGAAACCTAGAAGATATGTTATTAGTATTTAAATGTTGAGGAGAGTTCACAGTTCAGTGCCCTTAGTGGTTCTCAAACTTTTTTCAATAGCGTGCCCTCTTTAAAAAAATACTATTTCAGCCAGTTCCCCCTGAGCAGAGCAAAACGCAAATAATCGTGAACATGCGGCAGTTTACTGCAGTTAACGATTGCATAAAAAAATGAGAATATTAAAATACAAAATGTGGTTTATTGAACTTACATGGACATTTGTTTGTTTGAACTTATTATAGGAATTATGCACGACATTTTTAAACTCAACATTCTTAAAATGTCTTACGAACCCCCTGCAGTACTCTAAAGTACCCCTAGGGGGGGATTTTAAACGGGCCGATTGCTTGGCCGCTGGGAGTGCTGCTTGCAGCATTGTGCAGAACTGCTCTATCGCTCAATGACTCCAGGGAAGTGAAGAATAGTTTGGTTGTAATGTTAGCAATATCCAGCATCCAGCACCAAAAGTGCAGACTACGTTCAAAGTTTATTGATATTGAACGTGTCCAAATTGCACCAAATTCGACGCATCACTCCCTTGGGTCCCCAACAATAGACCCACCAGAAGTGAAGTCGATCGAGAACAGTGAACGGTTCTTGAGATATGTGAAGGACATAGCCACACACACACAGACATTTCTTGCTTTATAGTTAGATAAGAGAATCTTACAATGTCTTTTGAAATCGCCAATGTCAGAAATTCAGAAATCCTACTTATACACTAAGGGCTTTAAACTGTGTAAAATAGCATGAAACAAATGCTGGCTTTCAGTCCAACTTAAATGTGTGGATTAATTAAAAGCAATAATCAACAATCATGAGACCTTTTGACAGAAAGATCTGCAACAAAATATCATGTAACATCTTAATTTTCGACACTTACAACCTCCAAGAAGATATTCATGCCAAAGGAAATGTACAGTTTCCTGACACCTTATTCCCCTCATGGTGAATTCTGACGAATATAAAAAGGCAAATAAAGGACGGGACAAAACAATACAGTCTTGTTGTTTTTGTTGCTTTTTTTTTAAATAATTCATTCATTCATCTTGACCCAGAATATGACCAGAGGTTGTGTTTCTCTTTCAGGTCGCCGGGGTGTCACCCTTGGTAAACCAGACATCAAGGTAGAGACAGTCAACAAAGAGACCCACAGCCTGGAGGAGGAGGCGGCCGACGTCTCCACAGCAACACGGATGGTCAAGGCCATGTACTCAGTGAGTAGACACCCATTTGAGCCACCGAGGGCCACGGAGAGGAGGCGTACGGGTCAATGGGCTTAAATGTACAGATACACCGACCCAAAGGGCGACTTGGCAGGAGACACACACACACACACACACACACACACACGCCCAAGGCTTACCTTCAAATACACACAAAAATACATGTAAATATATGCACACAAACACACTTGACCCAAAATCAAGAAAGCACATATTGTACTGTACAACTAGTAACATACACAGATACACCATAAGTAACGGCACACGCACAGAAATGCCGGACATTAACACAGACTCACACACACACAAAGACACACACTCTCTCGTTAACATTGTGTTCCTTTTAGAAAAGCGTTCAGCCCCCCCGATGTCCTGGAGCATCTAATCGGCGAGGCTCCTTTGGAGCGGTTTTAAAGTTCGGTCCAAAACTTTTTTTCCAACAACTAACCGTTTCTCATCTTCCACTCTCTTGGGACGAAAAACCTGAAACTCTGTTTTCCTCTCCCCTCCCTCTCTTCCTCCTCCTTTCCTTTTCTCACCCTCCCTCTTTCCGTGTGTGTGTTTCGTTGTTTGATGGTTTAGTTTCTGCCCTCTGTTTCCCTCTCTCCCTCCACTCAGCCGTTCAAAGACGACATGGACCTGAAGCAGGACATCAGGAGCGAGAGCGACACCAGGGAGGAGTACGAGCTCAAGGTGAGGCAGCCGGTCGCCACCAGAGACCTTTTAGCATTTTGAAATTGGAATTTACTTTTATCCTGCATGGTGCACATGACGCATCATATGCCATGAACTTGTGTGATCATCATTGTCATATCATCAAGTGCCAATTACCGTTTCCTATTTTTTGTTTCAGGTTTGCACTGCAGTTAAAAGCTTTGGTTTTCATAACAATACCACTTTTTCTCAATCCTTGCCACTAAAGTTCCCCCCAAAACAGCTGTTGTCTATTCTTCATGCACCATTTGTAGGATTCTGCCAAGTCAGAGCATTACCAACCCCTCATTTGGGTTTCTTTAATAAGCTGGAGTTAAACTAAGTCTCTTTATAATCTCAAAACCTTGTGTTTTAACAATTTAAAACTCATTACCACAGACTAACCAAACTAAAGGAGGAAACAAAACATTCTTGGTGTGGAAACTTTTATTCCAGAGTAAACTGTTGCCCAGGTGAGCTTCCTGTCACTTAGCATTGGAAACCACGTGTAGAATGAAGATGTATCATAATGCATCGTGTCCACACACATACTGTGCACTGCATCGCTAAAACACCGTTTTTTGGACGTAGCATGAGCAACAGCACGCCATCGACATCCAACATCACCTAACATATCAGCCTGCAGTGTGACTGATAATACAGGTGTACAGCGTGATATAACACAAGGCCAAGCTAACTCAAGCTAACACACCATGATGCCCAATGTTGCTTCTTACAATAATATTAAACTAATCTTCTCTCTCTCTGATCACAGGATCCAACCAACGGCTACTACAACGTCCGAGCCACCACCCACGATGAGGCTCGCCCCCAGTCCCGCGCCATCCACTACCAGGGCGAGTTCCGCACCCCGAACCCGAACATCGGACCGGCCGGTGCCACATCCGGCGGACCACCGGCAGGCGCCAGCGGTGCTGTTCCCCCCAGCGGAGTGCCAGGCTCGAGGGCGGGCTGCTACGACCCCCGCCCACCTTCCAGGATGTCCCACGCCACCTACGCCCAGTTCAACACCTTCACCAGGGTGGCGCAGAGCCAGCAAGCACCTCCCAATCCAGCTCTTCAGTCGCCTGGTGATTATCCCGGAGACTGCGGCCTGCTGGACAGCACAACCCAGCTGGCCTATGACAACTACGGATACCCCTCCCAGTATCCCAGCTACCGCATGGGCTTTGCTCCACCCATAGAGGAAGGGCCAGCCTATGAGATGTATCCAACAGGCCAAGGGACCGGCCCGGGGCTGGGGCCAGGGCCAGGGCCAGGGCCAGGGCTGGGACCAGGGCCGGGACCGGGACCGGGACCGGGGCCAGGACCAGGGCCAGGACCAGGGCCAGGGCAACAAAGTCCTGAAACAGGACTGGGGCAGTATGGAACCTCCACTCGCTTCTCGTATTCGTCTCCACCCTCTGACTATTCCCAAAGACACACACAGCGGATGCAGACTCATGTTTGAGAAACAAACACACACACACACACACACACACACACTCACTCTCTCTCTCTCTTTGACTTGCTTTTTTCAGCTGCAGTACTTATTACACATAAAACATAAATATATAAAAGCCACATAAACATTCAAGAATCCATTTTCTTGTTTTCCATCGCATCCAGTGCATGGAATTTAGGTTCACTTTTTGGAACCAATAAAACACAACAAGTCACAGCAGTTAGCAGCATCTCATATAATACAGTTAGCAGCAATACACACAACACGTGCAAAGCGACAGTCACACACATTTGCGCAGACTTTCTGTTGCGTGCAGTGTTTATGCTCCAACAAAAGCAACAGCGAGAGTCACAATCAAGAGAAAAGGAACAAAGGAAGAGCACTTTGAAGACAGGAAGAAGAAGAGCGCCAGGAGCTTTAGGAGGAGCAGAGGAACCTGTTTGTTCTCGCAATCCTCGTCGTGCTCTTGGTTCATCTCCCTGCATCAATCTTTCCTCCCACCCCATCTCTGTAAATAAGTGCAAATGGAGATTTTGGGTCATTTTAAAGTTATTTCCTTGTACAAACCTATACAGAGTGATGCAGTACAGTGACCTCCAGCAAAACTCCCTGCAATCCACACTTTTTGCATTTTCTGACTCTCACATATTGCAAAAAAAACCACACACACACACATACACAGAGATCTTTAAAGACTTATTTGTTTCGATGTATTGCAGCAACGGGGCAGCTTGGACTATGAATATATTTGGCACTTTTTGATCCCTTTTCCTCACTTAAACCTGCCCAGTGGCCATTTCTTACAAGATCTACCTTGATTTAAGTGGGCCAGAGCTTCTTTAAAGTGGTACAGTTAGCGACCAGAGTGCCAATGCTTATGTGCCAACACACAAACTGTTGAGGTATGTCTTCTTTTGTAAAGAGTGGACAATGAGGTGGTCTGGACGAAGAGGTTTTTGTACGTGCCACAAGTGAGAGGAAAGGAAAGGAGTGGTAGCAAGCGTCTCTCTATGCTCATTCTCCTCCTCATCAAATCATCGCCATACATTTCTATACTTAACGTTTCACTTGAGGTCAATGCTGTCAACAGTATTTGTGATACGAGGTGTGGCGGAAGCGCTTTTTCATTCCACGAATTTCTGCAATTTGTACAAAAAGATACCTCCCCTACCCTCAAGTGTCAAGAAGTATGTGTTTCTCTCACTTGCACAGTAGAAATAGTTGTTTTTTTTTCTCCATATTTATACCGAAGCGTCTGGAAAAAAAAAGGCATTCAGAAACATTTTATAGTATTTTTATAAGGAGTTGTGGACCAAAGGTTCAGCGTTTTGGGTGAAACTCACTTTTTAATGTGTACGTGGCGACGTGATCGTCGCTGGAAACGTTTTGAGTTTCTTAAAAAAAAAAAGAAAAAAAGCGATGGATGGTGTTTTTAAAGTGGATGTTGTAGACTAAAAGTAGAACAATTTGAAGAGCTTCATTCCAAAATGGTAAATATCCAGCAGGGGCACATCTGTTTTGATGGATATCTCTGTTTGGTGTGAAGCTCTTTTTCTTTGACTTCCAGTCTTCTGACTGGACTGCCTTTTTCAAACGTCGACGACATTCAAAACGATGGATGGAGAACAAGCAGCCGCTCACTTTGAGCTGCGCTGTGGACTTCGTGAGCAATGAGAAGGTTCAAGTGTAGTCTAACATATCAAAATGAAGGTTCAGAGGGTTCTATCTAGCTCATATGGTACTTTGTACATTTATATGTAAGTATACTGGTTTGTTCACTGCAACAGAAAATTTGGTGGTATTTTATGTCTGAGATTTTTTTTTCTCCATTATTTTGATTTTGTGTCAGCGTGGGTTCGTGTGATTGGCCTTTAACCCCACAGGTTCATAATGATCAGCGTTTAAAGTGTTGCTACTAACCTCTAACCTCTACTGATGCAGCCGCTGTACAAGTCTCATGTTTTAATGAATCCACCGCCCCACTACCAAACTACTTTCCACCAAGAGAGAAAATCAAATTAGTCTATCCAGTGAGCTCTTGTAACATCTGCAGTAATAGTTTTGCCTACTTAACCAACACCAACTAAGTCTAAATTCACTCAATGGTCAGCCCACTGGGGATGCTTGTGTACTGTAGCAGTTGAGAGCTGCTGAAAAGTTGGAACCATCAAATGATTTAATCTTTTCTTGACTGATATGAACATCTGGATGAGTAAGCATGAGCAAGAAGTGGCTAAAGGAAGCCTTACTTATCTTTTTCTTTTTTTTAAAAAGTAGAGAGAACAGTAGAGAACTGAACATTTTAAACTAGTTTCGGTAGCTACCGGGATCTGGTTTGACATTTTCTTGATGTGTCACCTTTACTCAAGGGCTCTTCTGCTTTATGGAATAGTCAAACTAAAGAGCGACTGTCTGCAGTGAGGAGTCACCCTCTCGTATCTCATGCCATACATTTTCGAGCAGCCCAAAAGAAAAAAAAAAAAGATAGCCGACGAGACGGCGCTTTACAAAAGACCGGAGGTTGCAAAGTGAAGCCAGATACCTCAACGGCTCGAGAGGTAATCATTAAGTCTTTATACTTATCAGCCACCCTATCAACCCTTCACAGATACAGTATATTATGGTAATTCTGTCCTAAGGGGCAGTAAAAAAAAATGGTATTTATTGCCCCTGTTTTGAATAAACACTTTCAGAAAGGGAACCGCGGCCACGCCATGTCTGATTAGAATATCAGATGGAACCTTGTAGCTCCAAGGTCACTATATAAACCATTTCAGTAGTTACGGAGAGAGGAACGGCAGATGGAGCACCCTTTTAAATTTATATGGTCATCACAGCCTTGGTACTGCATACTATTACCTCTTTACAACCTTTTCACAGAGTTGTAGCCGTGCATATTTTGCATCTGACTTGAAATGTCGTTATAACCTTGTGTAGAATGAGTAAATTTGACACGGAAGATGTACTGAGGCCAAAAAATACACGGCCTGGCCCTCCAGGTACTAAGTCATCGCCTTTTTAACTGTTGACAGTGGCGACGTAAAGATATGTGAAAGACAATGAGCCAAAAATGTTAATCTGATTTTTAGATTTGGTTCAGTACCCAAAAAACAAAAGTATGCAGTTTAGAATGCAATCTGGAAGTGTTTACTGCACTAAATTGTTATTTTCCCTCTTCATATGTACCTCAGACCGCAGCGTGATACACTTTACTCTCTCCTGTGTCATATTAACAGCCGCCTACCAGCTTCCAAATTAGGAGGTTGAATCTGTCTTTTCATGGGAAAAACAAAAAACAAAACGTAACAAACCTTTCTCTCATAGCTTTCTTCCAAATTTTCTCCGTGCTGATCACATTGAGTAGGTATAGCAATCTTAGCTCGCATTAGTGTGTATATGTTGGGGGGGTAGGGAGTCCGTTTTTAGAGAATATATAGCTTCATGAGTTCATGACATCATCCTCATTTATTTCTCTTTGAAAATCAGTATTTTGAATCTTATTTTCTTGGTATTACTTTGTGGTGTTACCTCACCGGTGGAAGAAATGACTGTGGTCAAAAGTGTGTGTTTGAACTTTTTTATATACAGTATTTTATTTTATTTTGTATGCATCAAATCGAGG
Source organism: Cebidichthys violaceus (assembly GCF_023349555.1). Classification (NCBI taxonomy): domain Eukaryota; kingdom Metazoa; phylum Chordata; class Actinopteri; order Perciformes; family Stichaeidae; genus Cebidichthys; species Cebidichthys violaceus. Next base: position 40,647 of record NW_027176268.1, read on the forward strand.
GGGTTCTGATTAATCAACCCAGTGAAAAAAAATAAAAGAAGAGAGAGGGCATGTGTGTGTCTGTGGCCAAAACGACTTCTCATCCAGGCCACAAATAGCCAAAACTCTGTCTCAACTAGGCCAACCCAGGCTTGAACCAGGCCAGACTCACAGCTAACTGCTCTGTTCCATGCTGTGCTGCGCTGCGCCATCGCTGGCCAAGACTGACTGGAGTAGCTCGGATTTAGATTTTTACCTTGTGGAGTCTTAAGTGAGTGCCAAAAGACTGAGCGACATCAACTGAGCAGACAAACAAATGCAGCAGCCATTTGTGTTTCTCGTGTTTATGTATGTGTGTGTGTGTGTGTGTGTGTGTGTGTGTGTGTCACCAGTGTGTTTTCATACCATTATAAATGTGTTAGGACCACTGGACTGTAGAAATTAGGGTTTGACTGATTGTTCTGGGCAAATTTAAGATATCATCCGCATATTTCCTCAATTTTTGTGAATGGTTTTGATCGTTCCAAACAACCGCTACCGCACTTTTCATGGCAACTAAAGATGTCATTACGTTACGGCACAGGCAACTGATGGTTTTGCCTGATTGTTGATATAGATTATTGATATATCTATAGAACATTTTGGCGGGGGGGGGGGAAATGATGCTATCAGTTATATTCTTCTTTGTTTATTGTGCATTTTGTCTTTTTTTGGGGCAGTCTAGAGGAAGAAGGAAGGAAGTCTAGAGAGGCAAAGAAGCAAAACAAAATGTCCATTGGGTCTGATTAACAAGCTAGTGGACAGAAACACAAGTTGCTCTCCCAAAGCCTGAAGGATTTTAACTTTAAACATCCTTAAAGAGCGGCAGAATGTAACTTAACCTACGTTTTAATTTCAACTCCTGCTTTAAAGGCATTTCCCTCCTGTCAAGGAGAGTCAGTAGGAAACGCTGCGTATTTGCTGGATTTGAAGGTGTTAGATATTGTTGGGAAAGAAACCACATCAGTCAAACCCTAGTATGAAGCAGGACAGCTGGTAAGACAGAGTGAAGGAGACATTGCGTGGCCTTAGGACACGAGCAGAGCTCGTCCCTCATCCAGCTGCTGAGCCTGTCTGCTCTCTGAAACAGCTGCACGAGTGAGCAGGATTAATTGATGTTCAGTTTGGTATCGCTAAGCGTATGAAGACGATGATCAGAACAGTGAGGAGGACTTCATGCTGCACTTGAAAATGTGGAGGTGCGCATGTGGGCGAGAGAGGGACAGTGTGGGTGTTCACATAAGCATATATTCTCCATGCTCCAATTCTTTATTTTCATCCCTATATATTGTTCACATGCGTATTATGTTCATGTTGAGTTCTACTTTATCCCTTAAAAAAAAAAACTGTACAAAACTTGCAAGATATTATTCAAATTTTCTTTTAATTTCATGTTTGATTTCTGTTATTGTTTTCAAATTGTATGTAATTATTTTTCCACAGTATTACAGAAAATAAAAGAAGACACAGCTTTTCATAAGAACAGCAACGAAGGCTCCTTTATATTTGCATGTATTTCTTATGTTGAAACCTAGTTTATTAATCTACATTTTGTATTTTTAGAAATGAGGCTCCAGGATGTGGCACAAAAAAAAGAAAAAGTTTCAGCTCCTTTACTGTGAATGAAGTTCGTACTTCGCACGTACCACTGTTTATTTAGGTCAAACTATGAATGGCTGAGCCCAAACAGTTGTTGTGACAGTTACTCAGCTGAGGTGGAAAGTAAGTAAGCGAGTGTGTGTGTGTGTGTGTGTGTGTGTGAGTGTGTGTGTGTGCGTGTGTGTGTGTCTATGTATAGCACACAGACACGAGGGCATGTAGTGTTCACCTGAATGAGAGTGAGACAGTGGAGCTCGACTCTCTGCTCTCATTTAAAACTCACCCTCTTCTCCCCTCTACTCTTTTTCCTCGTCTCCTCTTTCTCTCCGCCCTAATCTCTTTAGCATTCCTCTACTGCTCTGTCTTTCTCCACTTACTTTGTGTCTCTTGACTTATCCTGTCACTGTTTTTCACATGAACTATTGTCCTGATGTCCTCTGAACATGTTTCCTTTCTGCCTTCCTCTGCTCTCCTTCACTCTCTTCTTTGCGCTTTTTTAAAATCATCCAGTCAGTCTTCTCTCATCTCTCTAACATCTTTTCCTTTCTTCTTTGCCTCAGTCCTTCTTTCTTTCTTTTGCCATTCCCCACCTTTCCTCTCCTCTCCTCTCCTTTCCTTTCCTTTCCTCAGCCATGCATTTGCTTTTCCTCCTCTTCTTCTCTCCTGACCTACACTTTTGCCCCGTCTTCTCCTACCATCTCCCCCTCCCTCTTCTCATCTCCTCCTTTCATAATGTATCCTCTCCTCCCCTCCTTTCAGTCATCTCTTTCCTCATCTCACGCCTCTCTTTTTTACCTCTTTTCCTTCCCTCAGTCTCATCAGTTCTCCTTTCCCTGTTCTTGTATTGCTCAATCGTCTCATTCCTTTTTGCATTACCTTCTCCACCTCTCCTCTTCCGTCTTTTTCTTTCACCTCTCTCTTCTTCTCTCCTCACCACTTCCCTCTCCTCCTCTCACATCTCAAACCTTCTCCCCTTCCCTCATCTCCTCCTCTACTTCCCTAATCTGTCCACCTTTCTTCTTTGATGTCCTTCCACTATTGCTGTTACACTTTCTTTGTCCTCAGTCCTTCTTTCACTTCCCCTACTCCATCTTTTCTCTGTTCACCTCTTCACCTCATGTTGTAAGTCCTCCTCTCCTTTCCCTCTCCTCCTATTTCCTCTCTGTATTCCTCCTTTCACATCTTCTTGTCTCTACTCCTCTCTTGCCTCATACTTTTAGGACTCCTCCTCTCCTCCCTCATGTTGTCAGTCCGTCTTAAATCACTGCAACTTCCTCTTTTTTTCTCCTCAGTCGTCCTCTCACCTCTTCTCCTTTCAGATTTTGCAGTAGCTCTTTCATTTTCTCCAACTTTCTCCCTTTCCTCTCATTTCCTTACCTCTCCGCTCTCGATTCTTCTCCTATGTCACTCTTTCACCTCTTATATCTTTTTCAAATTCTCCCTTTTCAGACCTTTTTCTCCTCTCTGCAACCTCTTTGTCTTACCCATCTTTGTCTCATTTCCTCTCCTCACTCCCATCACCATTTGCCTCCTCAGTCCTTCTCTTCTTTCCTCTCCTCTGAATGACAGGGGGGAAAAAAACGAGGAAGGAGACGAAGCTGAAGCAAGAAAGAAAGAAGAGATATGTCGGAAAAAAAAAAGAAAAGACAAGGACAGAAGACAGGAGGCAATACAGCCTCCGTTTCTCATCTTTACTTAGTGCGTAATAGTGATTATCCTCTCCTCTTTCCTTCCGCTCTCATTGAGGAATAATGTCTGGAATAACCTTCAGCACTGCACTCCCGACTCCAGTGGACCCCCCCCACCACCACCACCTCTTTCTCCCACCACCAATCACTTCCATTTTATCCCCTTGTTCACATTTGAAGCAGTCGTTGTATGGATTATGGCCCCTCTCATGCTTGGCACCGCACTCAGACCCTGAGATATATTATCATATTAGTGGAGAATGATGTAATGCATTTCAAGACATTTGTCCTTCGCACACCCTCTGTCCCTCCGCAGATGATGTCACTGGCTTTGTGTCTCCGAGGCAGAGAAGTCGTCAAGTGGGGTGTTTTTTTTTGTGTTTTTTTTGTTTGATGCTGTCGCCATCTTGTGGTGGGAGAGCGATATTGAGCAATTAATGGGAAGAAAAGGGAATGGAGAAAATTAGGACGTAGGCAATTATTCATAACTCAACCAGAGGATAATGGGACTCGTAATAGATGTCCTTGGCTTAACTGTACTGATGTGGTCTGTTGGGTCAGGGACAGAACAATGGAGCCAGACAGTTTGGATATGACTTGATTACAGATCAGGGTTTGACCGTTATGTGTGGGAGCGTGTTGCCAATGACAGGATTGTTGAAAGTTATTAATAGCAGTTTCGTGTCAATAATCAAGACATTTTGGCCACACTTCACCATTTTCACAATAAATATGAAAAAATGAAAAGTCAGTGCTCTCCCAATGGCAGCACAGAGGTACCTATGAAATAATGATGATAACCAGGAAAAGAAAATGTATGAAAAAAACAGAAAAATATCCAGGCTAAACAATGTGTAATCCAATCAAAATATCACATTAGAAACGGTTTGACCTGTACAGTCGTATAGAAATCTGGTATGTTATAAACTATTCCTACAATTATTTAACTTTTTTGATTTAATACTATTACAATTGTGCAGTTACTTTATCATGCTTCACATGGATTCAGCTGCCTGTCTGGTTTCCTCATTTAATCACAAAACAAGATGTTGAGTATTTGTAGAAAAATCAAGATCATCCACTTCAACCCGACCAACCCACAAGCACATGACATCTTTTATGACTTACTATAGTATGACTTTGAGGAACATATTTATGAGACTGCCTATAATGCTCTGACATTTTAATGAACATGCTATACTATGGCTTTTTCATTACATTTTTCGAAATGCTGTACTATGACTTTTTTTCGACATGCTATACTATGACTGTTTTTTCCATTTTTCGACATGATATAATATGAATTATTTTTCCTATTTTCGACATGCTATACTATGACCGTTTTTAACTTTTTTTGACAGGCTATACTATGACTGTTTTCGACATGCTATACTATGACTGTTTTTTCACTTTTTCCGACAGGCTATACATGACCGTTTTTCACTTTTTTCAACATGCTATACTATGACTGTTTTCTACATGCTATACTGTTACATTTTATATACATACTATGCCAGCATTTGTCAACTGGAGTCAATGGCTAAGTGGAGGGAAGGGCTGCCTTTCAATCAGAGGGTCGTTGGTTCAATACCCATCTCCTGCTCTGCTAGTTGAATGCCAATGTGTCCATCAGCAAGACACTTAACCCCAAAATACTATTACTATGACATTTTTTAGACATACTGTACTATGACTGTGACTGTTTTTTCCACTTTTCGACATGCTATACTGTGACAGCTTTTTTTTTTCTTTCGACATGCTATACTATGACTGTTTTTCACGTTTTTCGACATACTATACTTTGACAGTTTTTTTCTTCTTTCGACATGCTATACTATGACTGTTTTTCACTTTTTTCGACAGGCTATACTATGACTGCTTTTGACAGGCTATACTATGACTGTTTTTCACTTTTTTCAACAACCTATACTATGACAGCTTTTGACACGCTATACTATGACTTTTTATTCCACTTTTCGACATACTAAACTATGACTGTTTTTTCCACTTTTCGACAGGCTATACAATGACTGCTTTTTCCTTTTTTCGACAGGCTATACTATGACTGCTTTCGACAGGCTATACTATGACTGCTTTCGACAGGCTATACTATGACTGTTTTCGACAGGCTATACTATGACTGTTTTTGACATGCTATAGTATGACTGTTTTTTGACTTTTTTTGACAGGCTATACTATGACTGCTTTTGACAGGCTATACTATGACTGTTTTCAACATCCTATAGTATGAGCGTTTTTCACTTTTTTCGACATGCTATACGATGACTGTTTATCACTTTTTTTCGACATACTATACTATGACTGTTTTCTACATGCTATACTATTATATTTTATATACATACTATGCCAGTGTTTCTCAGCTGCAGTCCGTGGCTAAGTGGAGAGAAGGGCAGCCTTTCAATCAGAGGGACATTGGTTCAATCCCCAGCTCCTGCTCTGCTCCTCGAATGTAAATATGTCCTTCAGCAAGACGCTTAACCCCAAAATACTATTACTATGACAGACTATACTATGACTGTTTTTTCGACATGCTATACTCTGACTGTTTTTTCCTTTTTTCGAAATGACAGTTTTTTTTTTTCGACGTGCTATACTATGACCGTTTTTCACGTTTTTCGACATACTATACTATGACTGTTTTCTACATGCTATACTATTACTTTTTATAGACACACTCTACCGGTGGTTCTCAACTGGTGTCCGTGGCTAAGAGGAGAGCAGGGCTACCTTTCAATCAGAGGGTCGTTGGTTCAATCCCTGTCTCCTGTTCTGCTAGTCTAAATTCAATGTGTCCTTTATCAAGACATTTAACCCCAAAATACTATTACTATGACTTTTTTAGACATACTATACTTTGACTGTTTTTTCCACTTTTCAACATGCTATACTATGACTGTTTTTTCCACTTTTCGACAGGCAATACTATGACCGTTTTTCACTTTTTTCGACATGCTATACTATGACTGTTTTTTTCACTTTTCGACATGCTATACTATGACTGTTTTTTCCTTTTTTCGACATGCTATACTATGACAGTTTTTTTTTTTTGACATGCTATACTATGACCGTTTTTTACTTTTTTCGACAACCTGTACTATGACTGCTTTTGACAGGCTATACTATGACTGTCTTCAACATCCTATAGCATGACTGTTTTTTATCGTTTTTCGACATGCTATACTATGACCGTTTTTCACTTTTTTCGTCATACAAAACTATGACTGTTTTCTACATGCTATACTATTACTTTTTATAGACACACTCTACCAGTGGTTCTCAACTGGTGTCCGTGGCTAAGAGGAGAGCAGGGCTGCCTCTCAATCAGAGGGTCGTTGATTCAATCCCCGTCTCCTGTTCTGCGAGTCTAATGTCAATGTGTCCTTCATCAAGACATTTAACCCCAAAATACTATTACTATGACTATTTTTAGACATACTATACTATGACTGTTTTTTCCACTTTTCGACATGCTATACTATGACAGTTTTTTTTATTCTTTCGACATGCTATACTATGACTGTTTTTCACGTTTTTCGACAGGCTATACTATGACTGTTTTTCACGTTTTTCGACATACTATTCTATGACTGTTTTTTCCTTTTTTCGACATGCTATACTATGACAGTTTTTTTTTTTTCGACATGCTATACTATGACCGTTTTTCACGTTTTTCGACATGCTATACTGTTTATCACTTTTTTTCGACATACTATACTATGACTGTTTTCTACATGCTATATTATTACTTTTTATAGACACACTCTACCAGTGGTTCTCAACTGGTGTCTGTGGCTAAGAGGAGAGCAGGACTGCCTTTCAATCAGAGGGTCGTTGGTTCAATCCCCGTCTCCTGTTCTGCTAGTCTAATGTCAATGTGTCCTTCATCAAGACATTTAACCCCAAAGTACTGGTACAATGACTTTTTTTAGACATACTATACTATGACTGTTTTTTCCACTTTTCGACAGGCTATACTATGACTGCTTTCGACAGGCTATACTATGACTGTTTTTTTCACTTTTCGACATGCTATACTATGACTGCTTTTGACAGGCTATACTATGACTGTTTTCAACATCCTATAGTATGACTGTTTTTTTACTTTTTTCGACATGCTATACTATGAGCGTTTTTCACTTTTTTCGACATGCTATACTATGACCGTTTTTCACGTTTTTCGACAACCTATACTATGACAGCTTTTGACATGCTATACTATGACTGTTTTTCACGTTTTTCGACAGGCTATACTATGACTGTTTTTCACGTTTTTCGACATACTATTCTATGACTGTTTTTTCCACTTTTCGACATGCTATACTGTGACTGTTTTTTTTTTTCTTTCGACATGCTATAGTATGACTGTTTTTCACGTTTTTCGACATACTATACTATGACTGTTTTTTCCACTTTTCGACATGCTATACTATGACAGTTTGTTTTTTTTTCGACATGCTATACTATGACAGTTTTTCACGTTTTTCGACAACCTATACTATGACAGCTTTTGACACGCTATACTATGACTTTTTATTCCACTTTTCGACATACTAAACTATGACCGTTTTTTTCACTTTTCGACAGGCTATACTATGACTGCTTTTTCCTTTTTTCGACAGGCTATACTATGACTGCTTTCGACAGGCTATACTATGACTGTTTTCGACATGCTATACTATGACTGTTTTTTTCACTTTTCGACATGCTATACTATAACTGTTTTTTCCTTTTTTCGACATGCTATACTATGACAGTTTTTTTTTTTTTGACATGCTATACTATGACCGTTTTTTACTTTTTTCGACAGGCTATGCTATGACTGCTTTCGACAGCCTATACTATGACTGTTTTCAACATCCTATAGTATGACTGTTTTTTTACTTTTTTCTACATGCTATGCTATTACATTTTATATACATACTATGCCAGCATTTGTCAACTGGAATCCGTGGCTAAGTGGAGAGAAGGGCTGCCTTTCAATCAGAGGGTCGTTGGTTCAATCCCCGTCTCCTGCTCTGCTAGTTGAATGCCAATGTGTCCTTCGGCAAGACACTTAACCCCAAAATACTATTACTATGACATTTTATAGACATACTATACCATGACAGTTTTTTTCTTCTTTCGACATGCTATACTATGACTGTTTTTCACTTTTTTCGACAGGCTATACTATGACTGCTTTTGACAGGCTATACTATGACTGTTTTCGACATCCTATAGCATGACTGTTTTTTGACTTTTTTCAACATGCTATACTATGAGCGTTTTTCACGTTTTTCGACATGCTATACTATGACTGTTTTTTCCTTTTTTCGACATGCTATACTATGACAGTTTTTTTTTTTTCGACATGCTATACTATGACCGTTTTTCACTTTTTTCAACAACCTATACTGTGACAGCTTTTGACACGCTATACTATGACTTTTTATTCCACTTTTCGACATACTAAACTATGACTGTTTTTTCCACTTTTCGACAGGCTATACAATGACTGCTTTTTCCTTTTTTCGACAGGCTATACTATGACTGCTTTCGACAGGCTATACTATGACTGCTTTCGACAGGCTATACTATGACTGTTTTCGACAGGCTATACTATGACTGTTTTTGACTTTTTTTGACAGGCTATACTATGACTGCTTTTGACAGGCTATACTATGACTGTTTTCAACATCCTATAGTATGAGCGTTTTTCACTTTTTTCGACATACTATACTATGACTGTTTTCTACATGCTATACTATTACATTTTATATACATACTATGCCAGTGTTTCTCAGCTGCAGTCCGTGGCTAAGTGGAGAGAAGGGCTGCCTTTCAATCAGAGAGTCGTTGGTTCAATCCCCAGCTCCTGCTCTGCTCCTCGAATGTAAATATGTCCTTCAGCAAGATGCTTAACCCCAAAATACTATTACTATGACGGACTATACTATGACTGTTTTTTCGACATGCTATACTCTGACTGTTTTTTCCTTTTTTCGACATGCTATACAATGACAGTTTTTTTTTTTCGACGTGCTATACTATGACCGTTTTTCACGTTTTTCGACATACTATACTATGACTGTTTTCTACATGCTATACTATTACTTTTTATAGACACACTCTACCAGTGGTTCTCAACTGGTGTCCGTGGCTAAGTGGAGAGCAGGGCTACCTTTCAATCAGAGGGTCGTTGGTTCAATCCCTGTCTCCTGTTCTGCTAGTCTAATTTCTAATTTCAATGTGTCCTTCCTTTCAAGTGACAGTTTTTTTTTTTTCGACATGCTATACTGTGACTGTTTTTCACGTTTTTCGACAACCTATACTATGACAGCTTTTGACATGCTATACTATGACTGTTTTTTCCTTTTTTCGACAGGCTATACTATGACTGCTTTCGACAGGCTATACTATGACTGTTTTCAACATCCTATAGTATGACTGTTTTTTTACTTTTTTCGACATGCTATACTATGAGCGTTTTTCACTTTTTCCGACAGGCTATACTATGACCGTTTTTCACTTTTTTCGACATGCTATACTATGACTGTTTATCACTTTTTTCGACATACTATACTATGACTGTTTTCTACATGCTATGCTATTACATTTTATATACATACTATGCCAGCATTTGTCGACTGGAGTCCGTGGCTAAGTGGAGAGAAGGGCTGCCTTTCAATCAGAGGGTAGCTGGTTCAATCCCCATCTCCTGTTCTGCTAGTCTAATGTCAATGTGTCCTTCATCAAGACATTTAACCCCAAAATACTATTACTATGACATTTTTTAGACATACTATACTATGACTGTTTTTTCCACTTTTCGACATGCTATACTATGACAGTTTTTTTTTTCTTTCGACATGCTATACTATGACTGTTTTTCACGTTTTTCGACAGGCTATACTATGACTGTTTTTCACGTTTTTCGACATACTATTCTATGACTGTTTTTTCCACTTTTCGACATGCTATACTATGACTGTTTTTTCCACTTTTCGACATGCTATACTGTGACTGTTTTTTTTTTTCTTTCGACATGCTATAGTATGACTGTTTTTCACGTTTTTCGACATACTATACTATGACTGTTTTTTCCACTTTTCGACATGCTATACTATGACAGTTTTTTTTTTTTCGACATGCTATACTATGACAGTTTTTCACGTTTTTCGACAACCTATACTATGACAGCTTTTGACACGCTATACTATGACTTTTTATTCCACTTTTCGACATACTAAACTATGACCGTTTTTTTCACTTTTCGACAGGCTATACTATGACTGCTTTTTCCTTTTTTCGACAGGCTATACTATGACTGCTTTCGACAGGCTATACTATGACTGTTTTCAACATCCTATAGTATGACTGTTTTTTTACTTTTTTCGACATGCTATACTATGAGCGTTTTTCAGTTTTTCCGACAGGCTATACTATGACCGTTTTTCACTTTTTTCGACATGCTATACTATGACTTTTTATCACTTTTTTCGACATACTATGCTATGACTGTTTTCTACATGCTATGCTATTACATTTTATATACATACTATGCCAGCATTTGTCAACTGGAATCCGTGGCTAAGTGGAGAGAAGGGCTGCCTTTCTATCAGAGGGTCGTTGGTTCAATCCCCGTCTCCTGCTCTGCTAGTTGAATGCCAATGTGTCCTTCGGCAAGACACTTAACCCCAAAATACTATTACTATGACATTTTTTAGACATACTATACCATGACAGTTTTTTTCTTCTTTCGACATGCTATACTATGACTGTTTTTCACGTTTTTTGACAGGCTATACTATGACTGTTTTTCACTTTTTTCGACAGGCTATACTATGACTGCTTTTGACAGGCTATACTATGACTGTTTTCGACATCCTATAGCATGACTGTTTTTTGACTTTTTTCAACATGCTATACTATGAGCGTTTTTCACGTTTTTCGACATGCTATACTATGACTGTTTTTTTCACTTTTCGACATGCTATACTATGACTGTTTTTTCATTTTTTCGACATGCTATACTATGACAGTTTTTTTTTTTTCGACATGCTATACTATGACCGTTTTTCACTTTTTTCAACAACCTATACTGTGACAGCTTTTGACACGCTATACTATGACTTTTTATTCCACTTTTCGACATACTAAACTATGACTGTTTTTTCCACTTTTCGACAGGCTATACAATGACTGCTTTTTCCTTTTTTCGACAGGCTATACTATGACTGCTTTCGACAGGCTATACTATGACTGCTTTCGACAGGCTATACTATGACTGTTTTCGACAGGCTATACTATGACTGTTTTTGACATGCTATAGTATGACTGTTTTTTGACTTTTTTTGACAGGCTATACTATGACTGCTTTTGACAGGCTATACTATGACTGTTTTCAACATCCTGTAGTATGAGCGTTTTTCACTTTTTTCAACATGCTATACGATGACTGTTTTCTACATGCTATACTATTACTTTTTATAGACACACTCTACCAGTGGTTCTCAACTGGTGTCCGTGGCTAAGTGGAGAGCAGGGCTACCTTTCAATCAGAGGGTCGTTGGTTCAATCCCTGTCTCCTGTTCTGCTAGTCTAATTTCAATGTGTCCTTTATCAAGACATTTAACCCCAAAATACTATTACTATGACTTTTTTAGACATACTATACTTTGACTGTTTTTTCCACTTTTCAACATGCTATACTATGACTGTTTTTTCCTTTTTTCGACAGGCTATACTATGAGCGTTTTTCACGTTTTTCGACAGGCAATATTATGACCGTTTTTCACTTTTTTCGACATGCTATACTATGACTGTTTTTTTCACTTTTCGACATGCTATACTATGACTGTTTTTTCCTTTTTTCGACATGCTATACTATGACTGTTTTTCACGTTTTTCGACAGGCTATACTATGACTGTTTTTCACGTTTTTCGACATACTATTCTATGACAGTTTTTTCCACTTTTCGACATGCTATACTATGACTGTTTTTTCCTTTTTTCGACATGCTATACTATGACAGTTTTTTTTTTTTCGACATGCTATACTATGACCGTTTTTCACGTTTTTCGACAACCTATACTATGACAGCTTTTGACACGCTATACTATGACTTTTTATTCCACTTTTCGACATACTAAACTATGACTGTTTTTTCCACTTTTCGACATGCTATACTGTGACAGTTTTTTTTTTTTCGACATGCTATACTATGACCGTTTTTCACGTTTTTCGACAACCTATACTATGACAGCTTTTGACAAGCTATACTATGACTTTTTATTCCACTTTTCGACATAGTAAACTATGACTGTTTTTTCCACTTTTCGACAGGCTATACAATGACTGCTTTTTCCTTTTTTCGACAGGCTATACTATGACTGCTTTCGACAGGCTATACTATGACTGTTTTCGACATCCTATAGTATGACTGTTTTTTTTACTTTTTTCCACATGCTATATTATGACCGTTTTTCACTTTTTTCGACATGCTATACTATGACAGTTTTTCACGTTTTTCGACAACCTATACTATGACAGCTTTTGACACGCTATACTATGACTTTTTATTCCACTTTTCGACATACTAAACTATGACCGTTTTTTCCACTTTTCGACAGGCTATACTATGACTGCTTTTTCCTTTTTTCGACAGGCTATACTATGACTGCTTTCGACATCCTATAGTATGACTGTTTTTTGACTTTTTTCCACATGCTATATTATGACCGTTTTTCACTTTTTTCGACAGGCTATGCTATGACTGCTTTCGACAGGCTATACTATGACTGTTTTCGACATGCTATACTATGACTGTTTTTTTCACTTTTCGACATGCTATACTATGACTGTTTTTTCCTTTTTTCGACATGCTATACTATGACAGTTTTTTTTTTTTCGACATGCTATACTATGACCGTTTTTCACGTTTTTCGACAACCTATACTATGACAGCTTTTGACACGCTATACTATGACTTTTTATTCCACTTTTCGACATACTAAACTATGACTGTTTTTTCCACTTTTCGACATGCTATACTGTGACAGTTTTTTTTTTTTCGACATGCTATACTATGACCGTTTTTCACGTTTTTCGACAACCTATACTATGACAGCTTTTGACAAGCTATACTATGACTTTTTATTCCACTTTTCGACATACTAAACTATGACTGTTTTTTCCACTTTTCGACAGGCTATACAATGACTGCTTTTTCCTTTTTTCGACAGGCTATACTATGACTGCTTTCGACAGGCTATACTATGACTGTTTTCGACATCCTATAGTATGACTGTTTTTTTTACTTTTTTCCACATGCTATATTATGACCGTTTTTCACTTTTTTCGACATGCTATACTATGACAGTTTTTCACGTTTTTCGACAACCTATACTATGACAGCTTTTGACACGCTATACTATGACTTTTTATTCCACTTTTCGACATGCTAAACTATGACCGTTTTTTCCACTTTTCGACATACTAAACAATGACTGCTTTTTCCTTTTTTCGACAGGCTATGCTATGACTGCTTTCGACAGGCTATACTATGACTGTTTTCGACATACTAAACTATGACTGTTTTTTCCACTTTTCGACAGGCTATACAATGTCTGCTTTTTCCTTTTTTCGACAGGCTATACTATGACTGCTTTCGACAGGCTATACTATGACTGTTTTCGACATCCTATAGTATGACTGTTTTTTGACTTTTTTCCACATGCTATATTATGACCGTTTTTCACTTTTTTCGACAGGCTATGCTATGACTGCTTTCGACAGGCTATACTATGACTGTTTTCGACATGCTATACTATGACTGTTTTTTTCACTTTTCGACATGCTATACTATGACTGTTTTTTCCTTTTTTCGACATGCTATACTATGACAGTTTTGTTTTTTTCGACATGCTATACTATGACCGTTTTTCACGTTTTTCGACAACCTATACTATGACAGCTTTTGACACGCTATACTATGACTTTTTATTCCACTTTTCGACATACTAAACAATGACTGCTTTTTCCTTTTTTCGACAGGCTATGCTATGACTGCTTTCGACAGGCTATACTATGACTGTTTTCGACATGCTATACTATGACTGTTTTTTTCACTTTTCGACATGCTATACTATGACTGTTTTTTCCTTTTTTCGACATGCTATACTATGACAGTTTTGTTTTTTTCGACATGCTATACTATGACCGTTTTTCACGTTTTTCGACAACCTATACTATGACAGCTTTTGACACGCTATACTATGACTTTTTATTCCACTTTTCGACATACTAAACAATGACTGCTTTTTCCTTTTTTCGACAGGCTATGCTATGACTGCTTTCGACAGGCTATACTATGACTGTTTTCGACATGCTATACTATGACTGTTTTTTTCACTTTTCGACATGCTATACTATGACTGTTTTTCACGTTTTTCGACAGGCTATACTGTGACTGTTTTTCACGTTTTTCGACATACTATTCTATGACTGTTTTTTCCTTTTTTCGACATGCTATACTATGACCGTTTTTCACGTTTTTCGACATGCTATACTGTTTATCACTTTTTTTCGACATACTATACTATGACTGTTTTCTACATGCTATACTATTACTTTTTATAGACACACTCTACCAGTGGTTCTCAACTGGTGTCTGTGGCTAAGAGGAGAGCAGGACTGCCTTTCAATCAGAGGGTCGTTGGTTCAATCACCGTCTCCTGTTCTGCTAGTCTAATGTCAATGTGTCCCTCATCAAGACATTTAACCCCAAAGTATTAGTACAATGACTTTTTTTAGACATACTATACTATGACTGTTTTTTCCACTTTTCGACAGGCTATACTATGACTGCTTTCGACAGGCTATACTATGACTGTTTTTTTCACTTTTCGACATGCTATACTATGACTGTTTTTTCCTTTTTTCGACATGCTATACTATGACAGTTTTTGTTTTTTTTGACATGCTATACTATGACCGTTTTTTACGTTTTTCGACAACCTATACTATGACTGCTTTTGACAGGCTATACTATGACTGTTTTCAACATCCTATAGTATGACTGTTTTTTTACTTTTTTCGACATGCTATACTATGAGCGTTTTTCACTTTTTTCGACATGCTATACTATGACTGTTTATCACTTTTTTCGACATACTATACTATGACTGTTTTCTACATGCTATGCTATTACATTTTATATACATACTATGCCAGCATTTGTCAACTGGAGTCCGTGGCTAAGTGGAGAGAAGGGCTGCCTTTCAATCGGAGGGTAGCTGGTTCAATCCCCGTCTCCTGCTCTGCTAGTCAAATGCCAATGTGTTCTTCAGCAAGACACTTAACCCCAAAATACTATTACTATGACATTCTTTAGACATACTGTACTATGACTGTTTTTTCCACTTTTCGACATGCTATACTGTGACAGTTTTTTTTTTTCTTTCGACATGCTATACTATGACTGTTTTTCACTTTTTTCGACATGCTATACTATGACTGTTTTTTTCACTTTTCGACATGCTATACTATGACTGTTTTTTCCTTTTTTCGACATGCTATACTATGACAGTTTTGTTTTTTTCGACATGCTATACTATGACCGTTTTTCACGTTTTTCGACAACCTATACTATGACAGCTTTTGACACGCTATACTATGACTTTTTATTCCACTTTTCGACAGGCTATACAATGACTGCTTTTTCCTTTTTTCGACAGGCTATGCTATGACTGCTTTCGACAGGCTATACTATGACTGTTTTCGACATGCTATACTATGACTGTTTTTTTCACTTTTCGACATGCTATACTATGACTGTTTTTTCCTTTTTTCGACAGGCTATACTATGACTGCTTTCGACAGGCTATACTATGACTGTTTTCGACATGCTATACTATGACTGTTTTTTTCACTTTTCGACATGCTATACTATGACTGTTTTTTCCTTTTTTCGACATGCTATACTATGACAGTTTTGTTTTTTTTGACATGTTATACTATGACCGTTTTTTACTTTTTTCGACAACCTGTACTATGACTGCTTTTGACAGGCTATACTATGACTGTTTTCAACATCCTATAGCATGACTGTTTTTTTACGTTTTTCGACATGCTATACTATGACCGTTTTTCACTTTTTTCGTCATACTATACTATGACTGTTTTCTACATGCTATACTATTACATTTTATAGACACACTCTACCAGTGGTTCTCAACTGGTGTCCGTGGCTAAGAGGAGAGCAGGGCTGCCTTTCAATCAGAGGGTCGTTGATTCAATCCCCGTCTCCTGTTCTGCGAGTCTAATGTCAATGTGTCCTTCATCAAGACATTTAACCCCAAAATACTATTACTATGACATTTTTTAGACATACTATACTATGACTGTTTTTTCCACTTTTCGACATGCTATACTATGACAGTTTTTTTTATTCTTTCGACATGCTATACTATGACTGTTTTTCACGTTTTTCGACATACTATTCTATGACTGTTTTTTCCTTTTTTCGACATGCTATACTATGACCGTTTTTCACGTTTTTCGACATGCTATACTGTTTATCACTTTTTTTCGACATACTATACTATGACTGTTTTCTACATGCTATACTATTACTTTTTATAGACACACTCTACCAGTGGTTCTCAACTGGTGTCTGTGGCTAAGAGGAGAGCAGGACTGCCTTTCAATCAGAGGGTCGTTGGTTCAATCACCATCTCCTGTTCTGCTAGTCTAATGTCAATGTGTCCCTCATCAAGACATTTAACCCCAAAGTACTAGTACAATGACTTTTTTTAGACATACTATACTATGACTGTTTTTTCCACTTTTCGACAGGCTATACTATGACTGCTTTCGACAGGCTATACTATGACTGTTTTTTTCACTTTTCGACATGCTATACTATGACTGTTTTTTCCTTTTTTCGACATGCTATACTATGACAGTTTTTGTTTTTTTTGACATGCTATACTATGACCGTTTTTTACGTTTTTCGACAACCTATACTATGACTGCTTTTGACAGGCTATACTATGACTGTTTTCAACATCCTATAGTATGACTGTTTTTTTACTTTTTTCGACATGCTATACTATGAGCGTTTTTCACTTTTTCCGACATGCTATACTATGACTGTTTATCACTTTTTTCGACATACTATACTATGACTGTTTTCTACATGCTATGCTATTACATTTTATATACATACTATGCCAGCATTTGTCAACTGGAGTCCGTGGCTAAGTGGAGAGAAGGGCTGCCTTTCAATCAGAGGGTAGCTGGTTCAATCCCCGTCTCCTGCTCTGCTAGTCGAATGCCAATGTGTTCTTCAGCAAGACACTTAACCCCAAAATACTATTGCTATGACATTCTTTAGACATACTGTACTATGACTGTTTTTTCCACTTTTCGACATGCTATACTGTGACAGTTTTTTTTTTTCTTTCGACATGCTATACTATGACTGTTTTTCACGTTTTTCGACATACTATACTATGACTGTTTTTTCCACTTTTCGACATGCTATACTATGACCGTTTTTCACGTTTTTCGACAACCTATACTATGACAGCTTTCGACACGCTATACTATGACTTTTTATTCCACTTTTCGACATACTAAACTATGACTGTTTTTTCCACTTTTCGACAGGCTATACTATGACTGTTTTTTCTTTTTTTCGACATGCTATACTATGACAGTTTTTTTTTTTTCGACATGCTATACTATGACCGTTTTTCACGTTTTTCGACAACCTATACTATGACAGCTTTTGACACGCTATACTATGACTTTTTATTCCACTTTTTGACATACTAAACTATGACTGTTTTTTCCACTTTTCGACATGCTATACTGTGACAGTTTTTTTTTTTTCGACATGCTATACTATGACCGTTTTTCACGTTTTTCGACAACCTATACTATGACAGCTTTTGATACGCTATACTATGACTTTTTATTCCACTTTTCGACATACTAAACTATGACTGTTTTTTCCACTTTTCGACAGGCTATACAATGACTGCTTTTTCCTTTTTTCGACAGGCTATACTATGACTGCTTTCGACAGGCTATACTATGACTGTTTTTGACATCCTATAGTATGACTGTTTTTTGACTTTTTTCCACATGCTATATTCTGACCGTTTTTCACTTTTTTCGACAGGCTATGCTATGACTGCTTTCGACAGGCTATACTATGACTGTTTTCAACATCCTATAGTATGACTGTTTTTTTACTTTTTTCGACATGCTATACTATGACAGTTTTTCACTTTTTTCGACAGGCTATACTATGACTGTTTATCACTTTTTTCGACATACTATACTATGACTGTTTTCTACATGCTATACTATTACTTTTTATAGACACACTCTACCAGTGGTTCTCAACTGGTGTCCGTGGCTAAGAGGAGAGCAGGGCTGCCTTTCAATCAGAGGGTCGTTGGTTCAATCCCCGTCTCCTGTTCTGCTAGTCTAATGTCAATGTGTCCTTCATCAAGACATTTAACCCCAAAATACTATTACTATGACATTTTTTAGACATACTATACTATGACAGTTTTTTTTTTCTTTCGACATGCTATACTATGACTGTTTTTCACGTTTGTCGACAGGCTATACTATGACTGTTTTTCACGTTTTTCGACATACTATACTATGACTGTTTTCTACATGCTATACTATTACATTTTATATACATACTATGCCAGCTTTTGTCAACTGGAGTCCGTGGCTAAGTGGAGAGAAGGGCTGCCTTTCAATCAGAGGGTCGTTGATTCAATCCCCGGCTCCTGCTCTTCTAGTCAAATGTAAATGTGTCCTGTACACTTCACCCCAAAATACTAATACTATGACATTTTTTAGACATACTATACTATGACTGTTTTTTCCACTTTTCGACATGCTATACTATGACATTTTATTTATTTTTTTCAACAGGCTATACTATGACCGTTTTTCACGTTTTTCGACAACCTATACTATGACAGCTTTTGACACGCTATACTATGACTGTTTTTTCCTTTTTTCGACAGGCTATACTATGACTGCTTTCGACAGGCTATACTATGACTGTTTTCAACATCCTATAGTATGACTGTTTTTTTACTTTTTTCGACATGCTATAGTATGAGCGTTTTTCACTTTTTTCGACATGCTATACTATGACCGTTTTTCACTTTTTTCGACAGGCTATATATACTATGACTGCTTTCGACACGCAATACTATGACTGTTTTTTCCACTTTTCAACATGCTATACTATGACTGTTTTTTCTATTTTTTGACATGCTATACTATGAATTTTTTTTCCTATTTTCGACATGCTATAATATGACCGTTTTTCCACTTTTTGACATGCTATACTATGACTGTTTTTTCCATTTTTCGACAGGCTATACTATGACTGCTTTCGACAGGCTATACTATGACTGTTTTCGACATGCTATAGTATGACTTTTTTTTTCACTTTTTTCGACAGGCTATACTGTGACCGTTTTTCACTTTCTTCGACAGGCTATACTTTGAATGTTTTTGACATGCTATACTGTGACTGCTTTTTCATTTTTTTCAACATGCTTTACTATGACTGTTTTTCACTTTTTTCGACATACTATACTATGACTGTTTTCTACATGCTATACTATTACATTTTCAGACATACTATGCCAGTGTTTCTCAACTGGAGTCCGTGGCTAAGTGGAGAGCAGAGCTTCCTTTCAATCAGAGGGACATTGGTTCAATCCCCGGCTCCTGCGCTGCTAGTCCAATATCAAAGTGTCCTTCAGCAAGACACTAAACCCCAAAATACTATTACATTTTTTTAGACATACTATACTATGACTGTTTTTTCCTTTTTTCGGCATGCTATACTATGACTGTTTTTTTTTCTTTTTCGACATGCTGTATTATGACCGTTTTTCACGTTTTTCCGACAGGCTATACTATGACTGCTTTCGACAGGCTATACTAAGACTGTTTTCGACATCCTATAGTATGACTGTTTTTTGACTTTTTTCGACATGCTGGAATATGAGCGTTTTTCACGTTTTTCGACAGGCTACGCTATGTCTGTTTTCGACATCTTATAGCATGACTGTTTTTTTACTTTTTTTGACATGCTATACTATGACCGTTTTTCACTTTTTTCGACAGGCTATACTATGACTGCTTTCGACAGGCTATACTATGACTGTTTTCAACATGCTATACTATGACTGTTTTTTGACTTTTTTCGACATGCTATACTATGACTGTTTTTTTCTCGACAGGCTATACTATAACTGTTTTCGACATCCTATCGTATGACTGTTTTTTGACTTTTTTCGACATGCTATACTATGACCGTTTTTTACGTTTTTCGACAGGCTATACTATGACTGTTTTTTCCACTTTTCGACATGCAACACCAGGGGTATTCAATTAAAATTCCAAAAGGTCCAGATTGAGAAAATCTCCTCGTGCAAAGGTCTGGAACATTATAATAATATCTAACTTGCGCCATTTAGTGCCATATAGTAGCCTAGTAGTAGTAACAACGTCTCTGTGTAGTCAACAACTGTCAAATTTAAATAAAGACATCACACACATCAATTATATTTTAACAATTATTATTCTGTTTTCAAATTGAACTGGATGGATTATAAATAATACATAGAAATACATAAATAAATGTTCTTCTCTCATTTCAAGTAAAATAAAGGCTCCATCTAAAAATAAAATACACAAAAAATAACTTTTTAAAAACTTACATCTTATTAAAAAAAAAGTGCTTGATTTTAGAAAAATGAATGAAAATTAAAGAGTGTGGCTGGAGTTAACTTTTTTTCTTCTCTTTTTGTTAACATCATAATGATCTGTCAACTTTATAATAAACAATCTCTTAACAATTGAACAGCTTTAACACCTCCTTTTCTCTTTCTTTCCCTCTTACATCCCACTCCATCTCTTTTTCTTGTTTAGTGAGAGAAGTGAGTTGTAGCTTGTCCTGCCAGGATTTTAAATCTGGGCTGGAATGGTGTCAGGGCTAATCTCATGCACATATGAAGGTGCTCATTGGATATCCTGGAACGATATTTGTTTTTAATAATGTTCATAGTGGAAAAAGCTGCCTCGGTCGAAAGATTCGTGTTTGGTCTCATAGTGGCGTTTCACATTGGCGCTTAATGGCCACGGTCTCTGAACATATGAGACAGAGTGGTTTTGTAGCACCAGCAGGAAGAATGAACAAATACAAGTCCGTTCATTCTTTATTAAAAGCTCGGTTTTCGAGGTCCACTTTTCTCTTTTTAGAGCACGCCATGTTAACTTGCTTCTCCGACTTACTTCTCCCACTGCTCTCTCTCACTGCTCTCCGTCTCTCTCACTGCTCTCCGTCTCTCCGTCTCTCTCAAAGCTCTCCGTCTCTCTCAATGGTGTCCGTCTCTCGCCTGTCTGCGTAATTTCATTCGACTCACGATGCATTTTGGAATAAACATTTGATTGGCTGAGTAGCGTCACGTGAGATTAAATTAATGCATGCAATTGGTCAGTGTGTTTCCTGAACTGCTGAATGAGTGCCGTAAAGGCCAAAAAAGATGCGCAGGTTAAAACATTAGCGCCCGCCAAAATGTATGATTCTCAATTATATGTCTGGGTCCGGATAGGACAGCGTCTGGGTCCGGATCCGGACCGCGGTCCGCCAATTACCGACCCCTGTGCTATACTATGACTGTTTTTTTCTTTTTTCGACAACCTATACTATGACTGCTTTCGACAGGCTATACTATGACTGTTTTCGACATCCTATAGCATGACTGTTTTTTGACTTTTTTCGACTGTTTTTTTTCCATTTTTCGACATGCTATACTATGACTGTTTTTTCCTTTTTTCGACATGCTATACTATGACTGTTTTTTCCTTTTTCGACATGCTATACTATGTTTATTCCTTTTTTCGACATCCTATACTATTACTGTTTTTTCCTTTTTTAGACATGCTATATAATGACTTTTTTCACTTTTCAACATACAAAAACAGTCATAGTATATCATGTCTAAAAATGAAAAAACATTCATTTTTTTCCATTTTTCGACATGCTATACTATGACTGTTTATTATTTCTGTTGAGAATCCCAGCACGAATCTTTTTCTTCTGACTTACACTGAAGAGAGAAGAAGCCGAATCTGTCAAACAAAGATTGACAGATTCGGCTTTGATGCGTCATCTGCATTTTAATGACATACAAATCACTCTTAATCTTCCCTAATCCACAATCCACAGACCTCAAACCCATTGAGCTGAAGAACAAGTCGTTCTATGCTCCACTTCAGGTAGGAACGCCAGCATGATGTCTTCCAACAGAATACTCAATCTTTGCACTTATCTTACCAGTTTACAGTGTTATCTATCTGCTGTCTTTCCCTTTTTACAGATGATTTCAAGGAAGCAATTTAAAGGATCAAATGCTGCCTGCTCATTTTAAAGCAGACTCTTGCCCTGCCAATGCCTGGCCTCAAACCAGAGCATTTCACACTGGTTAGTTTATTGCCTAATCAGATGCATTACTGGATCTAATTCTTTGTGAAAGAAAAGGCTTAAGCAGCATTAACACAAAGAAAGAAAGATCTGCCAGCAGTTTCCACTGATCAGCCAGGGATTTTTAGACCATGAAACAAATAATCCATCTTCAAATAGAGAAAGAAAATGCGACTTGAATCATACTCTGAATACATTTGCATCATAAATTGTTGATACAAACGTGTAAGTCAACATCCACAAGAAGAAATCTTTATGGAGTCAGGATTCATCACTGTTATCCACTTCTTTTATTCATGCCAGTTACAGTAGACTTGTTTAATATCTTTATACTGTAGTTTGATATTTTATTTCAACTTGAAAACCTTTTATCTCATTACACAGTGGTCGCTAGAATTATACATATTATAATATGTATAATACTACATGTAAAGATGCTTGTGCAGGTTAATCTTTCTTTGGCACGCATTGTCTGTTTTCAGTGGGAACATTTAGTTTACCACAGCCATCTTTGGTTTTTACATTTACAAGAAGTGGTAAATATAGACCTATGGTAAAGGAAGTGGTTATCATTGCAAGTGCAGTGAGCTACCATGATTCATGTGTTAAAGTGAAGCAAAACATAAACTAATACAACAAATACACACAGTACAAATTACAGCATTTTTTTAGTTAATGTATTGACGATAATTGTAATGTTGTTATCCGTCTTTGTTTCCTCATGTTTTGTCCTTTTTATTCTGTCAAATAATGCTTTTGTCCCAGGGACAAAAGATGAAAAGTATCCTTGAAGGTTCTCTATAAAATGTTCAGCGCATTAATATCAACTATCACTTTAAACTGGTACACAGCATTTGTTTCGTGGCAGCGTAGTGTCCACCCTCTGGTTCCGGTAACGCTGTTAGCACCGTTACCGCCATGTTGACAGCCAAGTGGAGGCACTAGATATGCTCTGAATTTTTCATTTAACACCTTTGGTGCAACGTACAAAACTAGATGAATAACTAAATAAAAAAATATAGTGCTAATACTCATTCAAACATTTTCAAAAGAAGCCTGCAGGATTAGTTGAAACAGATAAATGGACTTTTATTAATCATCTTTTCGTGGACTTATTCGTTCAACTCTGCCTTATTGAAAAAGGGTTAAACTAAATTAGTCTTTATATCAACAAGCAGATATCAAGCAGTAAAACAGAGATAAGAGAAGAACTTCAAAAAGAGGAACTAACACCCTGACCGACATTGTGTGGTTTTGACAGAAAGAACACAACAGTGACTGAAGCCCTGTGGTTTGTTTTCTGGAGCAAAGATCAGTCTCAACTTCAGTCTGATGAAGAGCAGTTGTGTTCAAACGTCTCTTAGGTGCAATAAAGAAGTGGTGATTGGAGCCCTGCAGCGTGTAAACTATTTGTTTGTTTGTTGCAAAACAGAACACAGATTATTGCAGCGTGCAGTCAGACAGGACAACCGGACAAAGACTCCATCATGTCTATCTTTGTGATCCTGGGGCTGCTGGTCTGCATTGAGGCACAAGGTAAGAACACTGTCAACTAAAATGTTAACAACAGATACAGCAGTGATGCCTGAGCAGAATTCTTTATTGTGACTCGTGAACTGAACATCATGAAGTGGCTTCAGATTTTATCTTATGATGAGCAACACACTTGTCAGGAGGAGATTGATTATTAATTGATCACATATCTAAGAAGAGGGACTGATTTCTGAGGACTTGAGAGAAAGTTATCACAAATCATATTACATTTAATTTGGGCCTGTTTTGTTTTGTAGATCTTTTATTTAAGTGATGGACAGGTTTAAGACTTAAAAGTCCAAAACTATGTTTTAAGGTAATAAAGATTGCATCACTGTAGCCTGATGAATAAAGAAATAACTGAACACTACTAACTGCAAAACTAATTCTGCTTCCTAATCTAAAACAAATAGCTTGTTTCTCAGGACAAATTGTACCAAACAAAAGTTATTTTTCCAATGCTAAGAATTAAAGTCAAAGCCTCTGCATAACAGTTTAAGAAACGTTTATTAAAAAAGAACAATATTGACCGTAATGTTTAAATTAAAAAACTAAAAACATAATACCGGAATACTCAAATATATGTTATATTAATGTGAAGTCTTTACATTACATTAATGGACAGACATTTTAGTCTAAAGCTACTTACATTTTTCTCTTGTATAAACACTCATGAAGAACAATTTGACGCTCTTGGTCAAAGCCACTTTGACACATGAACAAAAGGAGGAAAGGATCAAAGCTGGTGAACAATAGTACGAGTGAGAGAAACTTTACTCCTCCGTAGTGTAACTCCCTCAGTGAGCAGTCTGTGGAAATAGATGATAACTGTCTGATTTACTAAATACATTCATGGCCTGTCTGAAGCTGGAGGAACAATAGTTTGGGTAAGAGGAAGGAAAAAGAGAACAAGGTGAAATAGAGTCCCCTGTTTTTCATTAGAGATAGAATGGAAATACTTTTTAATGTAAAAATAAAAACATTGAGTGACATCTTGCTCTCAGTGGGCTTAGTTTCACCTGTTAAACTCTTCTTTCCTGAAGCAATCTGTGTCATGAGACAAAGCTGATGTAAAGTATTTTAAGAGAACTCTTCCAATCAATGATAAGCTGAAGGTGTTTAAACTGATGGTTCAATGATGGAGTAACATTCAGTGTTGACCCATTCATCATATATTGAGTGTGATGTTTATTGTGTTATGTGTCTACTGTTTTTACAGGGCCCAGTGCTGTGACTACTGTGACTACCGTGTTTGTGAAGAAGGGAGAAGATCTGATTCTGAATGTTGATGATGATGTTCCTGAGGATTATTCAATTGTTGAGTGGATGTTCAACAAGACGGTCGGTTTAGCAATGTTTCTACCTGGTGGACGTTCAGTACATCCTGTTTTCACTGGAAGGGTTGAGTTTCCTGTGAAAAAGTTCTCTGTGAAATTGGAGAATATACAAGAGTCAGACAGTGGAGTTTATACTGTATATGTAATAACGCCTCAAGGAGGCCAACAACTAGCTGAATACAAGGTCACAGTTCAAGGTGAGTTTGTTTACATTTCAGACACTGATAGAGAGTTTCTGCTGCCATGTTTCATACATTCTTCACAGAAACTTTCCCCCCTCAGGTCCAGTGTCTCCAGTTGAACTGACAGTGGACTCACCTCGCTTATTAGCATTTCTATTTGTTAAAGAAAATGATTGTGTGTTTTAAATGAATAAGTTCTGAACATGTCTGAAGCACCTTGTCAGGCTGCAGGGGTGAAATACAAACTCAACTAGAAAGCACAAACAATGTTATTTACAGGAACACTAAATGTCATAAATAATTCAATAACTCATTTACGTGTTCGGTGTAGAAACTGATATTATGTTTGTTGCTGTCGTGCTGTAGCGTCACAGTCTGTATCTGTTGCGTCAGATTTGTAATGAAGCACCTGTTTTGTTGTGTTTCAGGTTCAGAGGGTTCCTCTGCTGGTACATCTGTGTACCTGGTGAAGATCGTCGTGTTCTCTGTGGGTCTGATCATCATGGTGTCTGCCGTCATCACTGTTCACCTCATGGAGAAGCTCAAGAAGCACAAATAAACAAATAGTTCTCTATCAGCCAATCATACGCTCTTATCTAGGACAACTGAAACTTAAAGGTTCCCCTGTGGAGTCTGTGATCACTGCTGGCACTATAGAGCAGTTTCATTTTTTGTGTCCCTATTTTGTTTGTGCGAGCCCTCAAGTACACATTCCTGCCACTGATCTCATGCTATACCACTGATCCACAGCTGGTGGCAGTAAAACACCAGGAAAAGACAAAGAGGCAGAAGACTGAAAGCCAGCAAACATGGACGTCAAGAATTTAGGATTTAAAGTATTTATAAAATCAGCTTTGCAAATGTTTCATGGTGAGAGAAATGTTCTTAAAACGTGGACTCAACGATGCATTTTGACGAGATAAACTTCATGTAAACATTGTTTCTTCACAATAAAACTGCAGAGGTCACCTAAAAAACAAACCCAATATCACTGTTTTCACTTTGTAAATAAAATGATTGCACAGAGATGACCATGTAAACATGTTTTTTGGAGGATATTATCTTGAAAAACAAACAAAAAGTAACTTTCTATTTATGTGTGATCAAGACCAACAATATACAAGAAATAGCCTTGATGAATAAACTGTATATAACACTGCATGTGGTTCTATTCTCAATAAAAAATATATTGCATATTTGTCTGTTAGTATGTTCAGTATGGTTACATTTTAGTCTCAGCATGTTTTAATCTTTGGGTGGAAGCAGTTTCTGCTACATGCATCATTATTGGAAACGTGTTAAAGCTTCATACTTCTCTTGTATTTGTGTGATTAATGGAACCCTAAAGGTGACACTGACTCCCTCTGGTATATTGTGAGTTTTCAGCAATGAATCAATCAGTGATATTGTTATAGAAAACACACTTGACACACTGAATTGCATGACAACATATATTATAGAAAAATAAAGCATTTACTGAAAATCAAGCTTTTTTTCTCTGTTGTTGTTCTTCATGTTCAGCACAGCTAAACACTTTGCAGAGCAACCGTTTCAAGTTTACAAGTATTTGATTCCCTTTGTATCTTTAAAAACAACACAATGAGAAAACACAAGAGTCCTGCACTATGTAGCTTCAAATCACACCAATTGTGTGAGGCCTTGAGAGTCCAAACCGTAAATCGTTGCTCGTTTATGAAATAATTACAGTTCTTCTGCGTTGAATTCTTACTGTGATGTTATGTAAACGTCTGGACAGGTGAGAAAGTGAGATAAAGGCTCAACCACAGGTACCAAAGCTGAGGCTTCCTGCAGGGACAACAACATCTTTCTCACTTCCCCACATTGATCTTTTTTTTCCATATTTGTTTCGTGGCAGCGTAGTGTCCACCCTCTGGTTCCGGTAACGCTGTTAGCACCGTTACCGCCATGTTGAGAGCCATGTGGAGGCACTAGATATGCTCTGAATTTTTCATTTAACACCTTTATTAATTATGGTGCAACGTACAAAACTAGTTCCTCTTAAGGGAATAAATCAATTCATAAAATATAGTGCTAATAATTATTCAAACATTTTCAAAAGAAGCCTGCAGGATTAGTTGAAACAGATAAATGTACTTTTATTAATCATCTTTTCGTGGACTTATACGTTCAACTCTGCCTTCTTGGAAAAAGGGTTAAACTAAATTAGTCTTTATATCAACAAGCAGTAAAACAGAGATAAGAGAGGAACTTCAAAAAGAGGAACTAACACCCTGAGCAACATTGTGTGGTTTTGACAGAAAGAACACAACAGTGACTGAAGCCCTGTGGTTTGTTTTTCGGAGCAAAGTCAGTCTCAACTTCAGTCTGATGAAGAGCAGTTGTGTTCAAACGTCTCTTAGGTGCAATAAAGAAGTGGTGATTGGAGCCCTGCAGCGTGCAAACTATTTGTTTGTTTGTTTGTTGCAAAACAGAACACAGATTATTGCAGCGTGCAGTCAGACAGGACAACCGGACAAAGACTCCATCATGTCTATCTTTGTGATCCTGGGGCTGCTGGTCTGCATTGAGGCACAAGGTAAGAACACTGTCAACTAAAATGTTATCAACAGATACAGCAGTGACGCCTGAGCAGAATTCTTTATTGTGACTCGTGAACTGAACATCATGAAGTGGCTTCAGATTTTATCTTATGATGAGCAACACACTTGTCAGGAGGAGATTGATTATTAATTGATCACATATCTAAGAAGAGGGACTGATTTCTGAGGACATGAGAGAAAGTTATCACAAATCATATTACATTTAATTTGGGCCTGTTTTGTTTTGTAGATCTTTTATTTAAGTGATGGACAGGTTTAAGACTTAAAAGTCCAAAAGTACGTTTCACTGTATCACGTTACACAGCATCACTGTAGCCTGATGAATAAAGAAATAACTGAACACTACTAACTGCAAAACTAATTCTGCTTCCTAATCTAAAACAAATAGTTTGTTTCTCAGGACAAATTGTACCAAACAAAAGTTATTTTTCCAATGCTAAGAACTAAAGTCAAAGCCTCTGCATAACAGTTTAAGAAATGTTTAAAAAAGAACAATATTGACCGTAATGTTTAAATTAAAAAACTAAAAACATAATACCGGAATACTCAAATATATGTTGTTATAATGTGAAGTCTTTACATTACATTAATGGACAGACACTTTAGTCTAAAGCTACTTACATTTTTCTCTTATATAAACACACACATGAAGAACAATTTGACGCTCTTGGTCAAAGCCACTTTGGCACATGAACAAAAGGAGGAAAGGATCAAAGCTGGTGAACAAAAGTACGAGTGAGAGAAACTTTACTCCTCCGTAGTGTAACTCCCTCAGTGAGCAGTCTGTGGAAATAGACGATAACTGTCTGATTTACTAAATACATTCATGGCCTGTCTGAAACTGGAGGAACAATAGTTTGGGTAAGAGGAAGGAAAAAGAGAACAAGGTGAAATAGAGTCCCCTGTTTTTCATTAGAGATAGAATGGAAATACTTTTTAATGTAAAAATAAAAACATTGAGCGACATCTTGCTCTCAGTGAGCTTAGTTTCACCTGTTAAACTCTTCTTTCCTGAAGCAATCTGTGTCATGAGACAAAGCTGATGTAAATTATTTTAAGAGAACTCTTCCAATCAATGATAAGCTGAAGGTGTTTGAACTGATGGTTCAATGATGGAGTAACATTCAGTGTTGACCCATTCATCATATATTGAGTGTGATGTTTATTATATTATGTGTCTACTGTTTTTACAGGGTCCAGTGCTGTGACTCCTGTGTTTATGAAGAAGGGAGATGATCTGATTCTGAATGTTGATGCTGATGTTCCTGAGGATTTTTTTTTTGTTGAGTGGAATTTCAATAAAACAGTCATTTTAGTAAGATTTGCACCTGGTAGAGAACCAATAATCTTTTCTAATTTCACTGGAAGGCTTGAGTTTCCTGTGAAAAAGTTCTCTGTGAAATTGAAGAATCTACAAGAGTCAGACAGTGGAGTTTATGCTGCACGAGTGTCAACGCTTCAAGGACACAAACAACTAGCTGAATACAAGGTCACAGTTCAAGGTGAGTTTGTTCACATTTCAGACACTGATAGAGAGTTTCTGCTGCCATGTTTCATACATTCTTCACAGAAACTTCCCCCCCTCAGGTCCAGTGTCTCCAGTTGAACTGACAGTGGACTCAGTGGACTCAGTGGTCTCCAGAAGCTCAGCCTCCTGTAACCTCACTGTGACCTGCAGCACACAGCACTCTCACATCAACAGCACTTTTAGATGTGTCGACAGAACCTGCAGTCAGGAGGGAGGAGAGCAACCAGAGCTCACAACCTCTGGTGCTTCTCTCCAGGTCTACCTGTTGAATAGCTCAATCATCTGTAACCATAGCAACCAGGTTACCTGGACCAAGGACTTTAAAATCATTGAAAACTTTTGTCCCCCATATGATGGTAAGACTGAAAGACAAGACCACTTCCTGATAACAGTTTTGAGTTTAAGACTTGGAGCCTATTAGCATTTGTATTTGTTAATGAAAATGATTGTGTGTTTTAAATGAATGAGTTCTGAACATGTCTAAAGCACCTTGTCAGGCTGCAGGGGTGAAATACAAACTCAACTAGAAAGCACAAACAGTGTTATTTACAGGAACACTAAATGTCATAGATAATTCAATAACTCATCTACGTGTTCGGTGTAGAAACTGATATTATGTTTGTTGCTGTCGTGCTGTAGCGTCACAGTCTGTATCTGTTGTGTCAGATTTGTAATGAAGCACCTGTTTTGTTGTGTTTCAGGTTCAGAGGGTTCCTCTGCTGGTACATCTGTGTACCTGGTGAAGATCGTCGTGTTCTCTGTGGGTCTGATCATCATGGTGTCTGCCGTCATCACTGTTCACCTCATGGAGAAGCTCAAGACGCACAAATAAACAAATAGTTCTCTATCAGCCAATCCTACGCTCTTATCTAGGACAACTGAAACTTAAAGGTTCCCCTGTAGAGTCTGTGATCACTGCTGGCACTACAGAGCAGTTTCATTTTTTGTGTCCCTATTTTGTTTGTGCGAGCCCTCAAGTACACATTCCTGCCACTGATCTCATGCTATACCACTGATCCACAGCTGGTGGCAGTAACACACCAGGAAAAGACAAAGAGGCAGAAGACTGAAAGCCAGCAAACATGGACGTCAAGAATTTAGGATTTAAAGTATTTATAAAATCAGCTTTGCAAATGTTTCATGGTGAGAGAAATGTTCTTAAAACGTGGACTCAACGATGCATTTTGACGAGAAAAACTTCATGTAAACATTGTTTCTTCACAATAAAACTGCAGAGGTCACCTAAAAAACAAATGCTGATTTTTCTTGATTATCATTGATTATAAAACAATATCACTGTTTTCACTTTGTAAATAAAATGATTGCACAGAGATGACCATGTAAACATGTTTTTTGGAGGATATTATCTTGAAAAACAAACAAAAAGTAACTTTCTATTTATGTATGATCAAGACCAACAATATACAAGAAATAGCCTTGATGAATAAACTGTATATAACACTGCATGTGGTCCTATTCTCAATAAAAAATATATTGCATATTTGTCTGTTTGTATGTACAGTATGGTTACATTTTAGTCTCAGCATGTTTTAATCTTTGGGTGGAAGCAGTTTCTGCTACATGCACCATTATTGGAAACGTGTTAAACCTTCATACTTCTCTTGTATTTGTGTGATTAATGGAATCCTAAAGGTGACACTGACTCCCTCTGGTATATTGTGAGTTTTCAGCAAAGGAATCAATCAGTGATATTGTTATAGAAAACACACTTGACACACTGAATGCATGACAACATATATTATAGAAAAATAAAGCATTTAATGCCAATCAAGCTTTTTTTCTCTGTTGTTGTTCCTCATGTTCAGCACAGCTAAACACTTTGCAGAGCAACCGTTTCAAGTTTACAAGTATTTGATTCCCTTTGTATCTTTAAAAACAACACAATGAGAAAACACAAGAGTCCTGCAGTATGTAGCTTCAAATCACACCAATCATGTGAGGCCTTGAGAGTCCAAACCGTAAATCGTTGCTCGTTTATGAAATAATTGCAGTTCTTCTGCGTTGAATTCTTTCTGTGATGTTATGTAAACGTCTGGACAGGTGAGAAAGTGAGATAAAGGCTCAACCACAGGTACCAAAGCTGAGGCTTCCTGCAGGGACAACAACATCTTTCTCACTTTCCCACATTGATCTTTTTTTCCACATTTACTTCGTGGCAGCGTAGTGTCCACCCTCTGGTTCCGGTAACGCTGTTAGCACCGTTACCGCCATGTTGAGAGCCATGTGGAGGCACTCGATATGCTCTGAATTTTTCATTTAACACCTTTATTAATTATGGTGCAACGTACAAAACTAGTTCCTCTTAAGGGAATAAATCAATTAAAAAATGTAGTGCTAATAATTATTCAAACATTTTCAAAAGAAGCCTGCAGGATTATTTGAAACAGATAAATGTACTTTTATTAATCATCTTTTCGTGGACTTATTCGTTCAACTCTGCCTTATTGAAAAAATTTTAAACTAAATTAGTCTTTAAATCAACAAGCAGATCTCAAGCAGTAAAACAGAGATAAGAGAGGAACTTCAAAAAGAGGAACTAACACCCTGAGCAACATTGTGTGGTTTTGACAGAAAGAACACAACAGTGACTGAAGCCCTGTGGTTTGTTTTTCGGAGAAAGGTCAGTCTCAACTTCAGTCTGATGAAGAGCAGTTGTGTTCAAACGTCTTTGAGGTGCAATAAATAAGTGGTGATTGGAGCCCTGCAGCGTGCAAACTATTTGTTTGTTTGTTTGTTGCAAAACAGAACACAGATTATTGCAGTGTGCAGTCAGACAGGACAACCGGACAAAGACTCCATCATGTCTATCTTTGTGATCCTGGGGCTGCTGGTCTGCATTGAGGCACAAGGTAAGAACACTGTCAACTAAAATGTTATCAACAGATACAGCAGTGATGCCTGAGCAGAATTCTTTATTGTGACTCGTGAACTGAACATCATGAAGTGGCTTCAGATTTTATCTTATGATGAGCAACACACTTGTCAGGAGGAGATTGATTATTAATTGATCACATATCTAAGAAGAGGGACTGATTTCTGAGGACTTCAGAGAAAGTTATCACAAATCATATTACTTTTAATTTGGGCCTGTTTTGTTTTGTAGATCTTTTATTTAAGTGATGGACAGGTTTAAGACTTAAAAGTCTAAAAGTATGTTTTAAGGTAATAAAGATGGCATCACTGTAGCCTGATGAATAAAGAAATAACTGAACACTACTAACTGCAAAACTAATTCTGCTTCCTAATCTAAAACAAATAGTTTGTTTCTCAAGTTTATTTTCCAGTGCTAAGAATTAAAGTCAAAGCCTCAACATAACAATTTAAGAAAAATAAAAAAACAATATTGACCGAAATGTTTAAATAAAAAAACTAAAAACATACCAGTATACTAAAATATATGTTGTTATAATGTGAAGTTTTTACATTACATTCATTTGCAGACATTTTAGTCTAAAGCTACTTACATTTTTCTCTTGTATAAACACACATGAAGAACAATTTGACGCTCTTGGTCAAAGCCACTTTGGCACATGAACAAAAGGAGGAAAGGATCAAAGCTGGTGAACAATAGTACGAGTGAGAGAAACTTTACTCCTCCGTAGTGTAACTCCCTCAGTGAGCAGTCTGTGGAAATAGATGATAACTGTCTGATTTACTAAATACATTCATGGCCTGTCTGAAGCTGGAGGAACAATAGTTTGGGTAAGAGGAAGGAAAAAGAGAACAAGGTAAAATAGAGTCCCCTGTTTTTCATTAGAGATAGAAAGGAAATACTTTTTAATGTAACAATAAATACATTGAGTGACATCTTGCTCTCAGTGGGCTTAGTTTCACCTGTTAAACTCTTCTTTCCTGAAGCAATCTGTGTCACAAGACAAAGCTGATGTAAAGTATTTTAGGAGAACTCTTCCAATCAATGATAAGATGAAGGTGTTTGAACTGATGGTTCAATGATGGAGTAACATTCAGTGTTGACCCATTCATCATATATTGAGTGTGATGTTTATTGTATTATGTGTCTACTGTTTTTACAGGGCCCAGTGCTGTGACTACTGTGTTTATGAAGAAGGGAGATGATCTGATTCTGAATGTTGATGTTGATGTTCCTGAGAAATTTTTAGTTGTTACCTGGAAATTCAATAACACGGTCGATTTAGTAGTATTTGCACCTGGTGGAACGCGTTCAGTACTTCCTGATTTCACTGGAAGGATTGAGTTTCCTGTGAAAAAGTTCTCTGTGAAATTGAAGAATCTACAAGAGTCAGACAGTGGAGTTTATGCTGCACGAGTGTCAACGCTTCAAGGAGACAAACAACTAGCTAAATACAAGGTCATAGTTCAAGGTGAGTTTGTTCACATTTCAGACACTGATAGAGAGTTTCTGCTGCCATGTTT
The DNA here is from genome assembly GCF_023349555.1 of Cebidichthys violaceus. NCBI lineage: Eukaryota > Metazoa > Chordata > Actinopteri > Perciformes > Stichaeidae > Cebidichthys > Cebidichthys violaceus. The sequence goes on from NW_027176268.1 coordinate 75,074, forward strand.
CATACATTCTTCACAGAAACCTCCCCCCCTCAGGTCCAGTGTCTCCAGTTGAACTGACAGTGGACTCAGTGGACTCAGTGGTCTCCAGAAGCTCAGCCTCCTGTAACCTCACTGTGACCTGCAGCACACAGCACTCTAACATCAGCAGCACTTTTAGATGTGTCAACAGAACCTGCAGTCAGGAGGGAGGAGAGCAACCAGAGCTCACACCCTCTGGTGCTTCTCTCCAGGTCTACCTGTTGAATAGCTCAATCATCTGTAACCATAGCAACCAGGTTACCTGGACCAAGGACTTTAAAATCATTGAAAACTTTTGTCCCCCATATGATGGTAAGACTGAAAGACAAGACCACTTCCTGATAACAGTTTTGAGTTTAAGACTTGGAGCCTATTAGCATTTGTATTTGTTAAAGAAAATGATTGTGTGTGTTTTAAATGAATACGTTCTGAACATGTCTAAAGCACCTTGTCAGGCTGCAGGGGTGAAATACAAACTCAACTAGAAAGCACAAACAATGTTATTTACAGGAACACTAAATGTCATAGATAATTCAATAACTCATCTACGTGTTCGGTGTAGAAACTGATATTATGTTTGTTGCTGTCGTGCTGTAGCGTCACAGTCTGTATCTGTTGTGTCAGATTTGTAATGAAGCACCTGTTTTGTTGTGTTTCAGGTTCAGAGGGTTCCTCTGCTGGTACATCTGTGTACCTGGTGAAGATCGTCGTGTTCTCTGTGGGTCTGATCATCATGGTGTCTGCCGTCATCACTGTTCACCTCATGGAGAAGCTCAAGACGCACAAATAAACAAATAGTTCTCTATCAGCCAATCCTACGCTCTTATCTAGGACAACTGAAACTTAAAGGTTCCCCTGTAGAGTCTGGGATCACTGCTGGCACTACAGAGCAGTTTCATTTTTTGTGTCCCTATTTTGTTTGTGCGAGCCCTCAAGTACACATTCCTGCCACTGATCTCATGCTATACCACTGATCCACAGCTGGTGGCAGTAAAACACCAGGAAAAGACAAAGAGGCAGAAGACTGAAAGCCAGCAAACATGGACGTCAAGAATTTAGGATTTAAAGTATTTATAAAATCAGCTTTGCAAATGTTTCATGGTGAGAGAAATGTCTCTTAAAACGTGGACTCAACGATGCATTTTGACGAGATAAACTTCATGTAAACATTGTTTCTTCACAATAAAACTGCAGAGGTCACCTAAAAAACAAATGCTGATTTTTCTTGATTATCATTGTTTATTCCCAATATCACTGTCTTCACTTTGTAAATAAAATGATTGCACAGAGATGACCATGTAAACATGTTTCTGGAGGATGTTACCTTGAAAAACAAACAAAAAGTAACTTTCTATTTATGTATGATCAAGACCAACAATATACAAGACATAGCCTTGATGAATAAACTGTATATAACACTGCATGTGGTCCTATTCTCAATAAAAAATATATTGCATATTTGTCTGTTTGTATGTACAGTATGGTTACATTTTAGTTTCAGCATGTTTTAATCTTTGGGTGGAAGCAGTTTCTGCTACATGCATCATTATTGGAAACGTGTTAAAGCTTCATACTTCTCTTGTATTTTTTGGATTAATTGAACCCTAAAAAAGAGAAAAATAAAGCATTTAATGCCAATCAAGCTTTTTTTCTCTGTTGTTGTTCTTCATGTTCAGCACAGCTAAACACTTTGCAGAGCAACCGTTTCAAGTTTACAAGTATTTGATTCCCTTTGTATCTTTAAAAACAACACAATGAGAAAACACAAGAGTCCTGCAGTATGTAGCTTCAAATCACTCCAATCATGTGAGGCCTTGAGAGTCCAAACCGTAAATCGTTGCTCGTTTATGAAATAATTACAGTTCTTCTTCGTTGAATTCTTTCTGTGATGTTATGTAAACGTCTGGACAGGTGAGAAAGTGAGATAAAGGCTCAACCACAGGTACCAAAGCTGAGGCTTCCTGCAGGGACAACAACATCTTTCTCACTTTCCCACGTTGATCTTAAATGTATTAAGATCTAATTACTAATATCTTGAATTGTGATGCAAAAGCAACTCTTGAACATACGTGATGCTTAGTAACATTTCCTCTTTGTTTTGGAGCAGAAAAGTTTGTGTTTTGGAGAATCGTTCCATATCAGAGCAGGTCACATAAACTTAGACATCGAAAGCTTTGGCAACACTTAAATAGAACTAGAAACTTTACTAATTGAAGTCTGTGGAACACAATTCCTCCTTAATTGTTTAAGACCTGGCAGGCTTCTCCACCTGAGCATACAGGCTCTCTGGCAGAGCCGTGTCTCCAGTCTCAGTGGGTCTCGGGCATCCAGTGTGAGCTCCCACCAAGCTGTAGGTGGAGGTCGGAGAAAGATCTGAAGCATCATCTGTTGGACTCTGATCCGGAGGTTGGACCTGGAAAATGAATCACATACATCTTTAGAAAACGCTGTCTGCCATTTTAACTTCTCCTAAGTAATCTCCTGACGATGAACAGATGCTCAAATTAATGCAGAGTTTTGCATCTTTGTCTTCAAAAACGGTGAGTTTTTCCTAAGATTATAATGAATTTGTATCTAAAATGCATGAAACTGCTACAAAACATATTTTCAGGCTTTTTTCATAAAGAGCTGAGTTCTAAGGAATCTCTTGGCTGAGAGAGCACATCACACTGCAGCTGAAACACAAGCACACAAACAAAGCTTTGACAACACATGAAGTACGTTCCATTTAGAAAAAGACATTTTAAATTAAATTATAGTTTTTCTGCGTCTCTCAACTTGCTCTACGACTGAAAATTAGGTTTTCAAAACAACTAACACACGTGCAGACAATGAGCAGATCTCACCCGAGAGTCTTCAGTTCACATTGTTCATTGTGTAAGAACATGTAGAAGTACAAAACCATCGGCTCAACAGGAAGTCACATGGTGTGTGTAAATAAATGGAAGCAAAGGAAGGAGACAATACAGCTGTGATCATGTAGTAGATGTGATGCAAATGAAAACATGTGGCCTAATTTAAATGACATTGTTGCAGAATTTTAGACGCCAGCATGGGATTAGATATTTGTATGAAGAGTTTTGAGAACCCAACATCATTTGGAACATATTGCTGATTTGCAAAGTGGAGCATCACAATGATTGCACAACTAAGACACAAGCAAACAACACACACACACACACACACACACACACAGCAGAAATAAACACAGATTGAGTGGACTCATTGCCAGATGAGACCTGGTTTGGATAGAAGGATCGTTTCCCCAAATGCGGAGAATGATGTGTAAAAAAAAAAAACTTACTTGAGGAGTATCATAAATCGTATTCTCGGTGTCCTCTCTATTATCTGCAGTTTCAGTCAAAGAAAAAAAAAACAGCTTTAAAGATAGCTTTACATTTGAACTGTTTTACAATTACATTACTTGAGCTGCACTAAGTTGAGTCTAAATGACTCCATCCTCAAACAGCAGCACACTGTAAAGCCTCTCTGTGTGGGATTAGATATGTTGGGATGTTGGGGACTCCTAGAGGTTGTATCCAAACAATGTACTGAGGCAGACAGCAACGCATGCAGATACCTCTGGGACCTGACCTGTGATGCTAGAATGAATGGGCTAAAGCATAAAGACTAAACCAACTTTGAGGTTGTTTCCTTTTTCAATGAAAAGCACATTTTGGTAATATATCACATCTGATGTAAGCATCCAAGGACAGATGATGTCCTATATTGTACAGATTGTAAAGCCCTCTGAGGCAAATTTGTGATATCGGGCTATATAAATAAGTATATATATATATATATATATATATATATATATATATATATATATATATATATATATATATATATATAGGGGCCTTAAGTTACACAGAAGTTTGGCACAACATTGCCATGGTAAATAATGATCAGTTGTGGATGTCATTACTGTATATTGTGTAATATGGCAGAAGAGGAACTTTAAAAATTGTAAAAAATGTAGAGTAAACAAATAGGATTTTGCAAATATTACTTGTAATTATATATTAAAATTGTTACTTGGACTTACAGTTTCCTCTCTTTCGACAACAAAGAAACAGGCCTAACAGACCAAAAATGATGACGAGAATGAGAATTGTTATAATAACAATCACAGAGCCAGAGACAAAGACAAGGAGAGGGACATGATCAGGAGCTGTAAAAAATAAGAAACAGATTAGAATTCTGCCTGATTTAAGTCATGCAACATAGTTGAGAATGTGTCACTGTAGCATCACATGTTCCCAGATCGTGCTTTTGACAGACTGTAATTTTATTAATCAAATGTCTCAGTAACCTGATCTGTAATAAGAAATCATCATCATGAAATAAAATTAAAAAAATTAAATGTAAAACTGACTTTAAACCCATTAAAACAAATACAAACACAAGTTGTTTTTACAAAAACGCTTCACAGCAGTTCAAAGTAAAAGATGGTAATCTTTAGATATTAACAAGATTCAACAAGAAAAACAATGACAAATATCAGGAGTTCAACCATGTTTGTAACAAACCCAATATATTAATGTACAGCAGAAAAAAATCTGAACATATTCACATGGAAGCGTACAAGATTTCTTTAAAGCGTAAAACTGTGCATTATAATCAGGAAGTGGTCTTGTCTTTCAGTCTTACCAGCATATGGGCAAAGGTTTTCAATTATTGAATCATTAAAGTCTTTGGTCCAGTTGACGTGGTTGCTATGGTTACAGATGATTGCACTGTTCAACAGGTAGATCTGAAGAGAAGCACCAGAGGGTGTGAGCTCTGGTTGCTCTCCTCCCTCCTGACTGCAGGTTCTGTCGACACATCTAAAAGTGCTGTTGATGTGAGAGTGCTGTGTGCTGCAGGTCACAGTGAGGTTACAGGAGGCTGAGCTTCTGGAGACCACTGAGTCCACTGAGTCCACTGTCAGTTCAACTGGAGACACTGGACCTGAGGGGGGGAAGTTTCTGTGAAGAATGTATGAAACATGGCAGCAGAAACTCTCTATCAGTGTCTGAAATGTGAACAAACTCACCTTGAACTGTGACCTTGTATTCAGCTAGTTGTTTGTCTCCTTGAAGCGCTGTCACTCGTGCAGCATAAACTCCACTGTCTGACTCTTGTAGATTCTTCAATTTCACAGAGAACTTTTTCACAGGAAACTCAAGCCTTTCAGTGAAATTATCAAATACTAAACGTTTTCCACCAGGTGCAAATCTTACTAAAATTGCTGTCTTATTGAAATTCCACTCAAAAAGTGAAAAATCCTCAGGAACATCAACATCAACATTCAGAATCAGATCTTCTCCCTTCTTCACAAACACAGGAGTCACAGCACTGGACCCTGTAAAAACAGTAGACACATAATACAATAAACATCACACTCAATATATGATGAATGGGTCAACACTGAATGTTACTCCATCATTGATCCATCAGTTCAAACACCTTCAGCTTATCATTGATTGGAAGAGTTCTCTTAAAATACTTTACATCAGCTTTGTCTCATGACACAGATTGATTCAGGAAAGAAGAGTTTAACAGGTGAAACTAAGCCCACTGAGAGCAAGATGTCACTCAAAGTATTTCCATTCTATCTCTTATGAAAAACAGGGGACTTTCTGTCACCTTGTTCTCTTTTCCCTCCATCCTACCCAAACTATTGTTCCCCCAGCTTTAGCCACCTTTTCAACATGTGGCTATAATGCATCTCAAACCACCTTGAAGGTTTTCCTCTGTATCAAATTGAAATTCAAGGCAGAAATGATAGAAAATGTCTAAATGAAAACTAAAAAGGACTTAAAGAGAGCATTCCTTCGCCAAGGAATCAAAATCCTCTAAATGTGTCACTTAAATAATGTAAAGGTAATTTTTTACATAGTATATATTTCTACTCAGTATAGTGTATTCATGCATAAGTAATTTTGCTCTGGACTTTGTTGAACTTCACCGTGTCTCTGTGCAAAAGAAGAATTCTCCCTTTCCTGTTCACATAGATAACTAACTGTGTTGTATGAGAATGTTTCATATCAAGGCCTTTGGGCTGCTTGTTTTGGTTGCTGGCCGTTTGTTTTTGAATGTTGTTCCATCAGTCTGAGACCAAAAGTCTGAGACCGAGATGTCTGTAACGTTGGCCATCGGCCCCCACCTTTACTCATTCTGTATAAAGAAAGCTTGTTCACTTTGTTCTTGGTTCTTCCTCACTGAGACTGAACGCATTCTGTTGTGATGATTGAACCTTCTCTGCGCAGAGAATAAATACTTAAAAGACAACCTGGTTTTTGGTATTATGTATTTCAGCATTAGAAGACTCACGCAAAGCGGGTATAGGAATATTTTCCACCACAAAAAGTCTTAGAATGTTTACAATCTGTGTCTGGATCCAGATCTTCATCCAGAATATTCTTGTTGACTAGCTGAGGGCAATGATAGTTTAACTAAACTGTTTATTCTTGTTCAAAGCTCTGATACTGTTCACTGGGACAGGCGGGAAGTTGCCTGTCTCAGTGAACATTATCAGAGCTTTGAACAATAATGAACCATGCACATCATTATTGTGGTATATTGATCACATTAAGCTACTATGGTTGTAATGAGTACAAATGCTTTTTGGACCTCCGTGAACACAGTCCTTCCTTCGTAGTTGTAGCGCGCATGCGCAATACGTACTCAAGAGTTTTTCCATGTTCGAATAAAGTAACCAACGCTACATGTGCGTCCGCCTCGTCAATACACTACATTTATACTGCAGTGTGTTGTCTTCTTTAAACTGAATATATATATCCATAATAATAATATCCAGATTAACCAGAAAGAAACACACAGCTCCATTGTTTTGTGACGCCTGGGTAAGGGAAGTGGTATTAACTGACATAACTGTAAATCTCAATGTATCTCAATAAAAGATTTTATTAGCATCACTATTGAAATAATTGACAATGAACATATCGCTGAGAAGTCTAGACATTTCTCTAAATTAGTTTAAAAATGAGTCCGTAAAGTTTGTTATCTAACTTCTATTGGTGAAATAGGGCTACGGTACAGAAGCTTTAAAACAAATACAAAGACGATCAACAGCCGAACATACATATAAAATAAAGTTCTTACTTTGTGCTTCACATGAATTCAGCAGAGACACGGCAAAGAGAACTGCGACCCAGGGTGTCATTTTGCAAAATGTGCTGATGAGGAAGTGGTAAGGCGAATTTTTTAACTGCGCGCTCAACAGTTTAACTTCTGGGGAAATTCTTTGAACAACACAAATGAAACCATGTACAGTCCCTGACAAAAGTCTTGTCGCTTGGGTACAAGTTGACCTTAAGTGCCCCTCAAATATATTTGTAATCAATTTTTTTTTACAAGAAATGGCTAATTTTAATCCCAACAGCTTTTGAAATAATGTTTTGGTGCCAAACGAAACTGCTGAAAAGCATTCTAATGTTCACAGCTTGGTAAAGCCCACCGAGTCAGTTTTTGCAAAGACAAAAGTCTTGTCGCCTTGTCATATGATGCACCCAATCCTAGATTACAGCCTCACCTGTGATCAATAATTGATCAATCAATTAGTGGGTGTGTATAAAAAGAACCCCAGCACACCAGACCTTCACATCAACTGCAACTTGACCTCTGACAACATGCCTAAGATTCACCCTGAGACCAAAGCGTTGATTATCAAGAGGCTGAAGACCAGATCCACTGCTGAGGTGGCTGACACCTTCAATGTGTCTCAGCGTCAAGTACAAAGAATAAGAAAAAGATTTGAAGAGACTAGAGATATTTTTGACAAGCCCAGGTCCGGCAGACCCCGCAAGACAACTGCTCGGGAGGACCGTTTGTTGGCTCGAAAATCCAAGGCCAGCCCCTTTTCCACTGCAGCAGAGCTCCACCAGGCCTGGTCACCTCAAGTCCCTGTGTCAACCAGGACAGTTTGTAGAATTCTGTCTCGAAATGGCCTCCATGGTCAAATCAGTGCCCAGAAACCAGCACTAAACAAAAGGCAATTAAAAAAACCTGTGGCATTTGCCAAGGCCCACAGCCTGCTAAAAGGATGGACGCTGGAAAAGTGGCAGAAGGTGGATTTCTCAGATGAATCTTCGGTTGAATTACATCATAGCCGCCGCAAATATTGCAGGAGACCTACTGGAGCCCCCATGGATCCGAGATTCACCCAGAAAACAGTTAAGTTTGGTGGCGGAAAAATCATGGTCTGGGGTTACATCCAGTATGGGGGTGTGCGAGAGATTTGCAGGGTGGAAGGCAATATCAATAGCCTAAAATATCAAGAAGTATTAGCTACCTCTTACATTCCCAACCATAAAAGGGGTCAAATTTTGCAGCATGGTGCTCCATCGCATACTTCCATCTCTACATCAAAGTTCCTCAAGGCGAAGAAGATCAAGGTGCTCCAGGACTGGCCAGCCCAGTCACCAGACATGAACATCATTGAGCATGTCTGGTGTAGAATGAAAGAGGAAGCATGGAAGACGAAACCAAAGAATCTTGATGAACTCTGGGAGGCATGTAAGACTGCTTTCTTTGCTATTCCTGATGACTTCATCAATAAATTGTATGAATCATTGTCGAACTGCATGGATGCAGTTCTTCAAGCTCATGGAAGTCATACAAGATATTAAATATGGATCTCACAGCACCACTACTTAATTCACTGATGTTATGCAACATATTTTTGTATTTGAAGTAAATTATTTGTTAAATTTTCACATTACTCTCTGTAGGCGACAAAACTTTTGTCTTGCCAAAATCTGACTTTTCTGTGTTCATTAAATGATCAATCTTTCTTCAGTGAAGCAAATTTATTTTAGTATAGTAAACATAATTTGGGAGGGTTTTAGCTTTCATATGAGCCATTTCTAAAACCAATGGATTAATTAAAAGTCAGGTTATAAGCTGTTGTTTCTAAAAAATGGATAAGTGACAAGACTTTTGTCAGGGACTGTATGTGTCCATATGGTGGCCATGACTCTCATATTTTATTAATCTATTATCCGTCAGCTATGACTGCCTCTCTGTCCTCCTCTACTGTCCAAGTCATGAAACAAAATATTCAGGCAGTGTGTTATGCATACAGTCAAACCAGTGTAAATCATGCATCGTCCCAGCAAACGTATGACACATGTTCAAACGTATGACACATATTCAGCTGACCATACAGAAGTCCATAGCCTTCCATATTCCCTTTCTGCGTCATCTGGTGCTACTACCTAGATATCTTTCAGAGCTTCAAATCAGTCTAAAAGTCAGTGTCCGAGCTGTTTTGATATGACGTTTCATTCCTTTGCTATTACCCTTCACTTGTCTCCTTCGTGTTGCTCTCTTTGAAACGCTCCCTCCACACGTTGCTGATGCGAACACTGAGAGGAGTGTCCCTCCCCCGGCCTCGTTCCTCCCCTCTCTCCCTGTAGCTCTGCTCCAGACGGATCTTCTCTGGATCGGACACCTCAGACACAGCCCCACCCCCGTTGCTGTGGTACGCCTGCTGCTGGGGGCTGGATGCTTTGAAGACGGGCGTGGTCTTGGTCTTGGCCACTTTGTCGAAGAAGGCGAAGTCCGCTACGTATTTTCCCGATGGGGAGAGGGAGACCACAGGGGGGAACTCATAGCCCCAGAGAATCTCATCCGGCAGGTAGGAGGTGCGGACCTGGCAGGTGGCGGAGGTCGGCTCGATTGTGGCGCTCATGATCACCAGCAGCTCGAAGTCTGCAGACTCCGGATCTGTCCAGCCCCCACCTGGTGGAGATAAATGAGTTGGGACACATTACAGAGAGGTGTAATGAGAAGAGGCCCAAAAATGGGAGAGAGGAAGGTTTAAAGGTGCACTGTGGAGTTTTTGACCACCAGTAGTGCTAAAGAGTAATGTTATTATGAGGGGGTTGTTCGTATCTTGAGAGGATGCACATGCATGATTGCTCAGTTGATACAAATTCCTGCCAATGGCTCCTTTCTATTGCACTGATCAACTGTTTGTGGAAGTAATGTGTCAAGAAATATAGCAATGCTCCATTAAAAAGAGAAGAAGAGGTCTGCGAAAAAAAAAACAACTTAAGAGAAGAATGAGGAACAAAGGTAAAAGAAGTGGGTTTTTTCACTTTTCGACATGCTGTATTATGACTTTTTCATAATTTTTTTTGACTTGCTATACTATGACTTTTTTCAACTTTTTCAACATGCTATACCACTGATCCACAGCTGGTGGCAGTAACACACCAGGAAAAGACAAAGAGGCAGAAAACTGAAAGTCAGCAAACATGGACGTCAAGAATTTAAAATTTAAAGGATTTATAAAATCAGCTTTGCAAATGTTTCATGGTGAGAGAAATGTTCTTAAAACGTGGACTCAACGATGCATTTTGACGAGAAAAACTTCATGTAAACATTGTTTCTTCACAATAAAACTGCAGAGGTCACCTAAAAAACAAATGCTGATTTTTCTTGATTATCATTGATTAAACCCAATATCACTGTTTTCACTTTGTAAATAAAATGATTGCACAGAGATGACCATGTAAACATGTTTCTGGAGGATGTTATCTTGAAAAACAAACAAAAAGTAACTTTCTATTTATGTATGATCAAGACCAACAAAATACAAGAAATAGCCTTGATGAATAAACTGTATATAACACTGCATGTGGTCCTATTCTCAATAAAAAATATATTGCATATTTGTCTGTTAGTATGTACAGTATGGTTACATTTTAGTCTCAGCATGTTTTAATCTTTGGGTGGAAGCAGTTTCTGCTACATGCACCATTATTGGAAACGTGTTAAAGCTTCATACTTCTCTTGTATTTGTGTGATTAATGGAACCCTAAAGGTGACACTGACTCCTTCTGGTATATTGTGAGTTTTCAGCAATGAATCAATCAGTGATATTGTTATAGAAAACACACAAGACACACTGAATGCATGACAACATATATTATAGAAAAATAAAGCATTTAATGCCAATCAAGCTTTTCTTTTCTCTGTTGTTGTTCTTCATGTTCAGCACAGCTAAACACTTTGCAGAGCAACCATTTCAAGTTTACAAGTATTTGATTCCCTATGTATTTTTAACCTTTTAAAAACGAGGCCTATTTGCAGGCCTCAGCTCGAAAAAAGATAAGAAATACCTAATTGAGTGTATAATTAAATTAAAAAATATATATTTTTTTTTAAATATATTTTTGAGATGTGAAAAGTCATGGAAATATCAGTATACATGTTACAGGTTAACATAAGATAAGGATGGAACACAGCACAACTTGGAAAATTCTAAAGCTCGCCCTGGAAAAACAGCAATTTCAGGATATTGTTTTTTGGAAATTATGGAAATCCAAGATTTAAAATATTCCCAGCTCTTATAACAACTGATAAAGGCTCTCTATACACAGTTATACATAGATACAGTGAAACATTTATAAAATATAGAGCATATAAAATTAAAAAACTGATTAAATATTCCAATATTTGAATAAAAAAATATTTTGTTAAATTAAAAAACACTCTATATCACTTCTATGTATCACTCCTGATGTTCAATGAATCAAAAGACAGAAGATTGGGCTTTTTTTGAGTGTTTTAAGCTCTTTCTAAGCCCTTTTTATGGTCATTTTATGGTCACATACAGCTTCAGATTCAGCCCACTCTCTCTGTTCAGGGCTGTATCTCAGCCCCCCTTTCTCCGATTTTCACCATTGAGACCTCCTTCGAACCGTAGCCAATAAAGCTCAAAAACGTCCCATCTGATGGCAGATCTGAAATCTAATTTGCTGAGCTTCCAACCCTCCCAAGAAGCCGAGGAGTGTCGGAAAGACACGAATCGAACGGATTCACACGGAGCACCAGCAGCTGGACAAACATGCAGTGGAAGTACGGAGATATTTCATTTTTTCGCTGAGATTCGACCAAAAGTAAGTACAATATTCGATGAAAGCTGTGTGACTTTTTGTGTTCGAAGCTGAATATCTCTGCGATGGTTTACCGGAGAGAGAAATGGAAGATATGTCCGTAATCTCCGTCAGGCGGACATGCTTTTTCATGCATGTTCGTAGGTAGCACGTTGCTAACGGAGTGTAGCAGCTGTTTTCTCCGGTCTTTTCCAGTCATTCGAGTTATGATTTATGATATTTTGTTATTTGTTTGCTTGGCTGATGGGAGATGTGTTTGTCTCATGTAGAAGTGACCTAGTTCATGTTGTTCCCAGGACGCTGAGGTTTCTGCAGAACTATAACATCATTATATTCGTTCTTCGTGGGTTCTCTGCCAGTTACTTTAAACACAAAACTCTCTAAGTTTTTATGTACTAGGTCGTCCAAATGGGGGACCCTCGGGCTTTTAAAAACAACACAATGAGGAAACACAAGAGTCCTGCAGTATGTAGCTTCAAATCACTCCAATCATGTGA